>NC_045619.1:19696969-20000000 GCF_009829155.1 Mustela erminea
AGCCCACATGGCTGTCTCTGTAGCACCCAGCAGGTGCTTGCAGGAGTGCAGGCTCGGTACAAATTTGAAATGAATGGAAAAATAAGAGAACTTTCTAAGCCAGTATTCTCCCAACTGGTGTCTGTAGAGTTTATTCTGCAAGATATTGTTAAATGGACCCTGAAAAAGAATTGAGTGGCAGTCAAGCTTGCTGTTTAGAACTTCCTCAGCCAGGCTCAGTTTGTAGAGTATGTGACTCTTGACCTTGGGGTTGAGTTCAAGCCCCACATTGTGGGGTAGATTATACCTTAAAAAAAAAAAAATCTGGGACACCTACGTGGTTCAGTCTGTTAAGCTCTTGGTTTCGGCTCAGGTCATGATCTCAGGATGAGGAGATTGAGTCTGGTGCACTCAGTGTGGGGTCTGCTTGACATTCTTCCTCTGCCTAAAATAAATAAATAAGATTTATCTTTAAAAAAAAAAAATCTTTAAGAACTTCTTTAGCCAAAGCAGTGAACACACTGATTTTTTTTTTTTTTTGACATAACCCAATATTACAGGGAAGAAAACAGAAACGTAGTTTTGTGTCCTTTGTAGGGCTAAGATGTTAAAACACTTGAAACAACTTGAAAAGATGATGCAGGTCCTTTTAGCATTTTAGAGGTCAAGTCTGAAGAATCTACTGAAAGCAGCGAGTTCTGTTCCCAGGAAAATGCTATCAGCACACATTACCAGGCAACCTTCCGAGTAAGGCCAAGAGAGTCCAATTTAGGAACTCCTGCAATATTGGATTTTCAAAACCACCTTCTTTGTCAGAGAGAGAGAGAGAGAGAGAGAAAAGAGAGCACAAGCAGGGGGAGTGGCAGGCAGAGCAGGCAAAACAGGCAGAGGGAGAAGCAGGCTCACTTCCGAGCAGGGAACCAGACGTAGGACACAAACCCAGGACCCTGGGATCATGACCCGAGCTGAAGGCAGTAGCTTAACCAAATGAGCCACCCAGGCATTCCCCTCCACCCTCCCTTTAAAAAAAAAAAAAAAAAAAAAGGTTTTATTTATCCATCTGTTGGAGGGAGAGAGAGAAGACAACCAGGGGGAGCACCGGGCAGAGAGAGAAGCAGGCTCCCCACGGGGCAAGGAGCCCGAAGTGGGTGGGACTCCATCCCAGGATCCTGGGATCATTACCTGAGCCAAAGGCAGATGCTCAACCTCAACTGACTGAGCCACTCACGTGTCCCTAAGTACTTCTTCTTAAACCATTTATACCCAATAGACAAACACATAACAGAACTTTATTGAGGTGGCTATCAATGATTCCCTCAACACCAGAACTGAGCTGAAGTAACAGAGGCCCTAAAGAGAGGATTCTTGATGAAGTCTCTTTTGCAGAAGTTCATTGTCCTCAGTGGTAACAGATTATTCTAGAGAACCTTAAGCAACAGATGTTCTGAATTCTAAATCATACGGTACTTAACTTCGGGTGGGAGACTGCATTTTCTGAGAATAGAGAGCTTCATATATATATATATATATATATATATATATATATATATACACACACACATATATGTATGTGTGTGTGTGTGTGTGTTTTGAGAGAGAGAGGGGGAGAGCCCCCACAAGTGGGGTGGAGAGGGACAGAGGGAGAGGGAGAGGGAAAATCTCAAGCAGACTCCATGCTTAGCACAGAGCCCAATATGGGGCTTAATTTTGGGACCCTGAGATCATGATTTGAGCTGAAATCAAGAGTTCCAGGTGCCCTTAGAGAGCTTCAGAAGACAGGAAAAGGGAGACTAAATTCAAGCTCTTACCATTCTTCCTACTTAAATAACTCCATTATTAGTTAGGTCCCTCAAAAAAATAAAAAATAGTACTACCATACGATTCAGTATCCACTACTGGGTATTTACCCAAACAATACAAAAACGCTAATTCAAAAAGATATATGCATTCCTATGTTTACTACATCATTATTTACAATAGCTGAATTATGGAAGCAGCCCAAATGTCCATCGACAGAGGGGTGAATGGATAAAGAAGATTTGGTGAGAGATGCCTTAGTTAAGCATCTGACTCTTGATTTTGGTTCAGGTCATGATCTCAGGGTCATGAGACCAAGTCATCTGTTGGGCTCCATGTTGGGCTCCATGCTAAGCATGGAGCCTGCTTAAGATTATCTCTCTTTGTCTCCCTCTGCCTAACCACCATCTCCCCCACAACTCACATATGCACTCTCTCATTCTAAGAAAGAAAGAAAGGAGGAAAGGAAGATGTGGTACAAATATACAATGGAATATTACTCAGCCATCAAAAGATAAAATCTTGCTGTTTAAAGCAACATGAATGGGGGGCACCTGGGTGGCTCAGTGGGTTAAAGCCTCTGCCTTCTGCTCAGGTCATGATCTCAGGGTCCTGGGATCGAGCCCCGCATTGGGCTCTCTGCTCAGCAAGGAGCCTGCTTCCTCCTCTCTCTCCGCCTGCTTCTCTGCCTACTAGTGATCTCTGTCAAATAAATAAATAAAATCTTAAACAACAACAACAACATGAATGGATCTGAAAGGTATAACTAAGTGAAATAGTCAGAGAAAGATAAATATGATATGATTTCACTGATCTGATCTGTAGAATTTAAAAATCAAAACAAATGAACGAAGACAAAAAAAAAAAAAAAAGAGACAAACCAAAAATCAGAATCTGAACTATAGAGAACAAACCGATGGTTACCAGAGGAGAGGTAAGATGGAGGGGGACAGGGGTGAAACAGGTGCTCATTCATGTTTCATGTATATATGATACATCAACATGTATCATGATGAACACGGAGCAGTGCATATCATTGCCGAATCACTCTACTGTACACCTGAAGCCAGTATAACACTACATGTTAACTATACTGCAAGTTTAAAAATAATAATAAAATAATAATAATAAAGAAATAGCTTCCATTGTTTAGGGGATTAAAGAACTGAGTCTTAAACTTATTAAGATCTCAGGCACCTGAGTGGCTCAATCGGTTAAGCGTATGCCTTCCGCTCAGGTCATGATCCTGGGGTCCTCAGCGGGAGGCCTGCTTCCCCCTCTCGCTCTGCCTGCTGCTCCTCCTGCTTGTGCCCTCCCTCTCTCTGTGAGTCAAATAAATAAATAAAATAAAATAAGAAAAACTTAGTAAGATCTCTGAAAACCTAGCAAGCAAATAATATTACTAGATTTGGAGAAAGTGCTAGAAAATTTCTCATATCAGAGTAGGAGAAGTCATAGAATCACAGATTATAAGACAACTAGTCCTCACTCTCACTTTAAAAATTAATTACACTAGATGATTCTTTGAAATTTTTCGAGACTTATTTAATGACCCAACATAGGGCCTTTATTAATGAATGTTCCATTTGTATTTGGAAGAATGTATATTTTACAATTATTATACATATTGCCTGATAAATGTTAGATCTAGTTCATGAATAATATTGTTCAAATTTTTCATATTCTTACTCTTTTTTGCCTTCATATTTTATCAGTTATAAAGATTACAGAAGATTACAGAAATTACAAGGAGTAATGTCCAACCATAATTGTGGATTTGTCTATTTCTGCCTTTATTTCTGTTCATTCTTGCTTCATGTATTTTGAAGCTCTATTATTAGATGCATACTCACTTGGAAATGCATCTTCTAGCATCATAAAATTTCTGTATTTTTTAAAAATATTCCTTTCTGGTAATCCTTGAAGTCTACTTTGATATTAACCACAGTAGCTCTCTTATCCTTTTTACTTCTGACATGTCTAATCTGTCTGTGTCTTTGTATTTAAAATGTGTCTTTTGGGGTGCTGGGGGAGGTTCAGTGGGTTAAACATCCAACTCTTGATTTCAGCTCAGGTTGTGATCTGAGGGTTGTGATTTCAGGGTCATAATATCGAGCCAGGTGTCGGGCTCTAGCTCAGCCCGGAGTCTGCTTCACTCTTTCTTTCCCCTTCTCTGTGTGGCCCTCCTACTGCTTGCTCACGGTTTCTCTAAAGTAAATAAATATATAAATCTTTAAAAAAAAAAAAAAAAGAAAGTTAAGTCTGCTATCATCCTACTTGTTTTCCAGTTGTCCTATTTATTTTTTGTTCCTTGTTCCTTTCTTTCTTGCTTTCTTTTGGATAAAACAGGTATTTCTATTATTTCATTTTATTTTCTCTTTTAGCTTTTTATATTTTGATTATATGTTATGGTATTTCTGTAATTTTTTTAATTCATTTTTTTCTGTAATTTTTTTTTAAAGGGAAAAAATTTTTTAGACACTTTATTTATTTATTTGACAGAGAGAGACACGGCAAGAGAGGAAACACAGGCAGGAGGAGTGGGAGAGGGAGAAGCAGGCTCCCCGCTGAGCAGGGACCCCCCCCCCCATGTGGGACTTGATCCCAGGACCCTGGGATCATGACCAGAGCCAAAGGTAGACAGTTAATAGCTGAGCCACCCAGATGCCCCAACTTCTGTAATTTTTGAGTTACCATTCTACCATTTCATGTATCATATAAGAACCTTATCACAGTATATAGTTGGCCCTTTAAAAACACAGGTTTGAACTGTGCAGGTCCCCCTATATACAGACTTTTTTTTAATAAACACTGTACAGTGCTGTAAATGTATATTCTCTTCCTTATGATTTTCTTAATAACATTTTTTCCCTCTAGCTTTATTATAAGAATACAGGACATGATACAAGACATGTGTTAATCAGCTGCTTAATGTTATCGGTAAGGTTTACTGTCAACAGTAGGCTTAACAGTAATTAAGTTTAGGGGGAGTCAAAACTTATGCAAAGATATTCGACTATGCAGGAGGTGTTGATGCCCCAATTCCTATGTTGTTCAAAAGTCAACTGTAATTTCATTTATATCCCTTTCTACCCTTTGTGCTAAACTTGTCATATATTTACTTCTACTTATGTTATAATAGATTATTTAACCTCACAATAATGCTGTGGTGTTACAATATGAGTTTTTTTTTTTTTTAAGATTTTATTTGTCAGAGAGACAGAGAGCACACACAAGCATAGGGAGCTATAGGCAGGGAGAAGCAGGCTTCTAGCTGAGCAGGGAGTCTGATGTGGGACTCAATCCCAGCACCCTGAGATCATGAGCTGAGCCCAAAGCAGACGCTGAAACGACTGAACCACCCCGGTGTCCTACCTGTGAGTTCTGATTCTGGATCTGTATCTCCTATCTGTGTAAACTGGGGCAGCTTACTTAATCTTTCTATTTCCTCTCTGCAAAATGCTGATAATGATTTTACTTACACATAGAGTTTTGAAAATCTGAGGGAATCCATGTAATAATGTACTTTCGACTGTCCTGACATTTAATAAATGCTCAACAAGTTAGGTACTGCTTTATAATTATCCCCCTTCACTGAGGAAGCAATAGAGGTTCTGGGAATGTAAGTGCCTTACTCAAGGTCACACCGTTAGTGAGTGGTAGAGAGGTGAAGGTTTTTCAAACCAGTTTTATCTGACTCCAATCGAAGACTTTTAACCATTCAAGCAGACTTTGCTTCCTTATCTTTGGAGTGAAACGGACAAAATGAGAATGAGAATAAGAATTTGATAATGGCTTGGGGCGTCTGGGTGGCTCAGTCATTGGGCTGCTGCCCAGGTCAAGATCTGAGAGTCCTGGGACCAGGCCCTGAGTCAGGCTCCTTGCTCAGTGGGTAGCCTGCTTCTCTGTCTCCCAATCCTCCTGCTTATGTTCCTCCTCTCACTGTGTCTCTCTCTGTCAAATAAATAAAATTTTTAAAATCTTAAAAAAAAAAAAAAAGAACTTGATAGTGGCTCTAGAGAGGTTTTATTGAGATGGTGGCCATCTCAATAAAACCCAGTAAACATATCCTATGGTAGCTGTGCCCTCACCAAAACTGTGCATCTTCTACCACATCTGGGACCTACAGCCTAGCTGGCAAGCAGCAGAGCCAGGACTCAAAACCCAGATCTTCCCTTGCCATATCTGGTGCCTCTTTCCAATAACCAGGTTGCACAAATATTCACCATAGTCCCTATGTATTTATGGTAATTAATAGCTCTTATCAGTGTTCATACCAATGGAGGAAACTCCTTTGACATAAGAGTAGTGAAAAACTGGGGTGCCTGGGTGGCTCAGTTAAGTGTCTGCCTTCCTCTGGGGTCATGATTCCAGGGTCCTGAGATCAAGCCCCATGTTGAGCTTCATGCTCAGCAGGGAGTCTGCCTCTGCCTCTCCCCTACACCTGCTTTCTCCCTTTCTCTCTCAAAAAAACCAAAACCAAAACCAAAACAAACAAACAAACAAACAAACAAAAAACCTAGTGCAAAATCACCCAGCTCCATAGCGAAGGGGAGACAACAGATGTACATGCATGGTCTCTGTGGAGGGCTGCACGGGTGGTGATTTGTTATCCCATGTTCTTTTTTTAATTATTTAAGCCAACATATAATATATCATTAGTTTTTGATGTGATGTTCAATGATTGATTAGTTGCATGTAACACCCAGTGCGCATCACATCATGTGCCCTTCTCAAGGCCCATCACCCAGTTACCCATCCACCCACCCACCTCCCTTTTTGCAACCCTCAGTTTGTTTCCCAGCATCAAGAGTCTCTCTCAGTTTGTCTCCCTCTCTGATTTCTTCCCATTCCCCATTCAATTTTTCACTCCGTGTCCTTATGATCCTCTACACTATTACTTACATTCTATATAAGTGAAACCACATGATAATTATCTTTCTCTGATCGACTTATTTCACTTAGCATAATACCTTCCAGTTCCATCCATGTCAATGTAAATAGTAGTTTGTTTTTTTTTTTAAAGATTTTATTTATTTGAGAGAGACAGACAGAGCATGAGTGGGAGGAGGGGGCAGAGGGAGAAGCAGACTCCTTGCTGAGCAGGGAGCGGGATTCGGGGTTTGATTCCAGGACCCTGAGATCATGACCTGAACTGAAGGCAGCACTTAGCTGACTGAGCTACCCAGGTGCCCCCTATGTACTTGATAGTTATCCTGGGTTCTAAATCATGACTGATCTTGTGCACGGACACTCTCTCTGACAACCTACTGGTACACTTGACTGCATTCTAGGTAGGTGAACCTAGTTTAGGTGAACTTAACCATAGCTGAATTCTTTTTTTTTTTTTTTTTTTTTGATTTTATTTATTTATTTGACAGAGAGAAACCACAAGTACACTGAGAGGCAGGCAGAGAGAGAGAGTAGGAAGCAGGCTCCCTGCTGAGCAGAGAGCCCGATGCGGGACTCGATCCCAGGACCCTGAGATCATGACCTGAGCCGAAGGCAGCGGCTTAACCCACTGAGCCACCCAGGCGCCCCCATAGCTGAATTCTTAATAGATCCTTATCTTCAATCCAGAGAGCAAGTATCCCACTTCCCTTTAGCCCTTCTGGCCTCAGAAGCTTCTAAACTCAAACTGCTCACTGGCCTGGGAAAGGGAAGAGGAATGACCTCCCTCCCCCCTCTTACTGGGGTCATCATGTCTATTTCACTTTCTAGTTCACCAGGAAGATAGGCTTACAATTGGTTCTGCTTCATCTCTAGGTCCTTTTGGTTAGATTTTTTTTTTTCCCTAGCAGTTTATGAGTGTTAGCCCTATGTTTTAACAAAATCCATTAACAAGGCTACAATGTCCTTGGATATGGAGAATCAGCAACCCATTGCTACAGAAGTTAACTGGTTAACTGGTTAACTGGTAGGAAACTGGTAGGGAAAGTGGGGTGGAGTTGGGGATGGGATACTCTGAACTCAAAGCAGTTTGGGAAACTGACACTTAATAAGATCCCAAGTTACAGCTAAGGTATGTGTCTATAACAGGCTCTAAGTTTCTAGAACCAGTTGGCATGCATTATGAAAATATATAATATTTTATATTAAACTTTTATCAGATAAACTGAAATTAATAATGAAAATACTCATTTTTAAAAATCTACTGAATGCCTTTGGTATGGTTAGAAAAGAGAAATTACAGGGTGCCTGGATGGCTCAGTTGCTTAAGCGTCTGCCTTTGGCTCATGTCATGATCCAAGATCCTGGAGTTAAGTCCCACAGAGGTCTCCTTGCTCAGCGGGAAGTCTTCTTCTCCCTCTGCCTACCATTCTCCCATTCTCCCTGCTTGTGCACTCTCTCTGACAGATAGATAAAATCTTCAAAAAAAAAAAAAAAAAAGGATTTTGTCATTTTCAGCATTACCTCTGCTGTATAGCACTTTGACAACTCCAGAGAAGAAATGAATAGTTCTCATATGTCTTTTGCTTTCCTGAAGCAGGTGGCAAAACACTCTAACCCAACATGGGACCTCAGTGAAGGTCAGCTGAATAAATGAGGGCCGTGTATCATTTTCACTCACAAAAGCCCATGAGGCTGGCAAGGCAAGTCTTACCACCACATTGCTGACGAGGAAACTGACACTCAGATCAGAAATCACTCAGTGAGTTAGTGTTACTTAGAATTCAGGTTTCCTCATTTGCAATTTAGCTTTCAGATATCATCCCTAGAAAATGTTGGCAGATACCAACATTGTCTTTTTTTAATTTTTACTTTCATGTTTTTCATCAATGTCCTCTTATTTGCAATTTGGGCTGACTGCCCTCTGGAAGCAAATATGTAAAGTATGATGCTCAGGTATCCTGCTTTATGGTTTGCAGTTGATTCAAGGTGTCAGTCTGCGTCTGTTTTAATTATACCCATCTCGATATGCTATTACAATCTTAGGAAAACTTCTTTTCATTCTGTGAATGTCTGTAAGTATATAAACACTTATACGTGAGTGACAGGATAGCTGTACAAAGATGGTGTTAGCAGCCATGTCTACAATAGAAAAGATCTGCAACAACTCGTATCTCTACAGAGATGGAAAGAAAGAGGTGTTTATATAAATACACAAACACACACAAAGATAAATACATACATACACACATGAATATCCGCACTGGCAAGAGAATGAATAAATTGTGCTATGTTCAAATAATGGAATCATATAGAAGAATGAAAATGAATAAACTCCAGCTAAATGCAATGACAAGGAAGAATCTTGACTACAATGTTCAGTGAAAAAAGTAAAACCTAGGGATGCCTGGGTGGCTCAGTGGGTTAAAGCCTCTGCCTTTGGCTCAGGTCATGATCCCATGTCCTGGAATCAAGCCCTGCATCTGGGGCTCTCTGCTCAGCCAGAAGCCTGCTTCCTTCTCTCTCTCTGCCTGCCTCTCTGCCTGCTTGTGATCTCTGTCAAATAAATAAATAAAATCTTAAAAAAAAAAAAAAAAAAAGTAAAACCTAGAGGTGGCTCAGTTGGTTAAGCTTCTGCCTTTGGCTCAGGTTAGGATCCTGGAGTCCCTGGATCTGGTCCCGCATTGGGGTCCCTGCTCAGCCAGGAGTCTGCTTCTCCCTTTGTCCCTCACCCTCCTCGTGTTCTCTCTCGCCCACGAGCTCTCTCTCTCTCTTTCAAATAAATAAATAAAATTAAATAAAAAAAGAGTAAAACCCAGATAACCACTTAAAATATAGCAAGATTTTTAGAGTTCAAAACCAACTAAACAATATATTTTAATCAGGTTTTTTTCTTTCTTTCCTAATTTTTTCTCTTATCTATCATCTATCTATCATCTATATTTCTGTCATTTATCTAGCCTATTATCTTTCCATGGGTGTGTGTGTGTGTGTGTGTGTGTGTGTGTGTGTTTGTAAACCAAGGGAGTAATAAGCACAAAGTTTAGAGCAGCGGATACTCCTGAGAATGGAAAAGCCAGGAGATTCAAGGAAGTAGTACGTAATTTATTAAAAATGTTTTAGTTTGGGGGCACCTGGGTGGCTCAGTGGGTTAAAGCCTCTGCCTTCAGCTCAGGTCATGATCCCAGGGTTCTGGGATTGAGCCCTACGTCAGGCTCTCCTCTTGGCGGGGAGCCTGCTTCCTCCAGTCTCTCTCGCTGCCTGCCTCTCTGCCTACTTGTGATCTCTGTCTGTCAAATAAATAAATAAAAATCTAAAAAAATAAATGTTTCAGTTTCTGGGTCAGTGGAACCTGGGTGGTGCAGTAGGCTGACTGTCCAACTCTTTGTTTTGACGCAGGTCATGATCTCAGGCTCTGTGCTCAGTGTGAAGTCTAACGGAGATTCTCGGCCACCCCCTCTGCCCCTCCTGCTCGTGCTCTGTCTCTCAAATAAATAAATAAATCTTTATAATTTCCTTAAGATTTTATTTATTTGAGAGAGCGAGCGAGAGAGAGAGATCACGAGCAGGGGGAAAGATAGAGGGAGAAACAGACTCCCTGCTGATCAGGGATCCCAATGTGGGACTCCATCCCAAGACCCTGGGATGATAACCAACTGACCCACTCAGGTACCCAACAAATAAATTCTTTTAAATGTACATTTTTTAAAAAAGTATACATTTATGACAAAAATTTAGAAATATGACAGTAATGAAAAAGTCTCACGATTTAGAAAGCCAGTTTCATCCCTCACACCTCAGCCTCCAATCAATTCGAAGTGCAATTTCTTGTTTGAAGCCCTTCGTTAACTGGGAATAACTTTTCCATCAAGTAGCAGTGCACTTTGCAAACGGACTCTAGAATCATGTTTCTTGGCATGCTACTTTGGAAAAATATAAAAGCAGACCCACCTGATTTTAAATATATTTGGTAAGGCATCTATGCTCTCTAATTTTGTTTAATGAGAAACCAAAAAGCCCGGTTACTTTACTTCTGCATTCATGGCACCAACTCCCACGGTTTCTGTGGAGAAGAAGTAGTCACAGATCTGTGGTACTGATTTGTGCTAATGTGCCTAAATATTCATGTGTTTACAAGGATCGACATCAGAGAGGTTCAAAGTAAGAGTCTCTCAGGAGCTTGGACAGAGGAAACATAATATTGCTCCCGTTAGATGAAACCGCAAGGAGAATAAAAATAAGCTCAAAACCTCCTGAAAGAAATGGGTGAGCCAGAATAGCCAAAAAGAGATTGAGTGATTCAGGAGGGAATGTTGCTAATCCTCAGAGAAAGAAGCCTATTCTAGAACTATCCAAGAAGTATACAGAAGGAGAGGTAAACTGCTTCTGGGGAAAACCACCTCTATTGTGGAGATGGATGCTGGGTGTGGTAGAACACTCCGGGAATCTCTTAGGAGACCCTCTTCACGGTGGGATGCAGAGACAGATAAGGGTGGGCTGGGCAGGTAGTTTCCAGGAATAACAACCTACAATATCTAAACCTAATCTATCATCACAAACATATAGCGGTGAAGGAAATATATTTACCTGAATTCCTTTTGAGGACAGTGTTATAATAAGTCGGAAAAAAAATGTCTGATCAACTGTGGGGCAGTTTGGGGAAGTGAAACACATGGACATCGGTGGGACAGTCCGGGCAGAAAAAGCCGTCGAGGAAATAGCAGGTCAAGGGCTCAAAGACACAATGGCTCCATGGGCTTCTTAGAAGGGAGGGTCCCGTTTAATTAAAGGATTATATTGTTTGCTTTGAGGCACTGAATAAAGTGATCTTTATCTGACCTTTCCTGCAGTCAGAACTCACTTTAAATACTTCAAATGTCAGACATGTTAGGGATATGGATTTGAGTGTGCACGAAATTAGGAGCCTACCTAGGATGCCCTTTTTGTTTCCATCTTTTCTGCTGCCATTAAACATTCACTGCGGCTTGTTCGGGGAGGTGAGGCATTTAAATTCCCCTGCAGGCCTTTACACCAGGAGTACATAAAAACCACGGGTAGACTTGCCCTACTAGGAATTTTAGCCTGATTTTGTACCTGTCATTTCAATCCCTGAAATTGGATTAAGGCAATCCCTGTTGTTAATGTCCTCAGGCCATTTTCAGTAGAGGATTGCATCATAGCCTCAAATTACTTCTACATTGTTTCAAGTAAAATGTTCAGCAGACATTAAAGAGTCATCAGGCACATAGGTTAGGCAAATAGAAGGAGAACCAGTAGTTCACGATAGAAAATAAAGATAACCACACAAGGGCTTCTCACGCTGGGCTTCTCAATCCAGACTTAAAAATTATTGTATTTATAGTGTTTAAGGAGATAAAACAGAAGATTGAAAATCTCACCAGAGAACTGGCAATTGTTATTTTTTGTTAAAAGCAGAGTTGGGGGGGCATGGCAGGTATGAAGGACAAAATAGACATTTTAGAATGGAAAAATGCAAAACCACAAATAAGAGCAAAATACATCCATTCATGCTTTCTCTATTTTACAAAACTAAAAATAATTTTGTTGATCTTTTCAAAAAATTTAAACTTGCTTTTATTGTTTCTTTGATTCATTCTCACATTTAATATATCTTTCATTTATTCTCTTTGGATTTGTTCTGTATTTCCTTTCTAATGTCTTATTTGGGATATTCGTCTTTAATACTTATTTGTGTTTGGTGTTGTTGTTGTTGTTCTTTTTTTTCTTCTTTTTTTTTTTTACCACTATGAGCCTATTTAAGACTAAAAACATAACTTTGGCTCTATCTCACAAATTCAGATACAGAATATTTTCACTGTCATCCTGTCCTAATTATTTGTTAACTTTCATTATGATTTCCTCCTTGACCCGGGAGTTATTTATAACTATGTTTTTTTTTTTTTAAGATTTTATTTATTTATTTGACTAGCAGAGATCACAAGTAGGTAGAGAGGCAGGCAGAGAGAGGAGGAAGCAGGCTCCCTGCTGAGCAGAGAGCCCGATGTAGGGCTTGATCCCAGGACGCTGGGATCATGACCTGAGCCGAAGGCAGAGGCTTTAACCCACTGAGCCACCCAGGTGCCCTTATAACTATGTTTTTAATTTGTAATACAGTATCTCAAGGTCTTTTAATATTAACTTCTTTGTTATTAACTACCAATTCAATAGTGAGTGATTAGACCATGCTCTCTAATCACTATTAAGAAAAATTAGTAGCAAAAACAGAACCCAGTAAATTTTTTTCTGTGAAGAACCAAGTCATAAATATTTTAGGCTTTGTGAACAATTTATGGTTTCTGTTGCACAGTGTTCAGTGAAATATTCTGTAACTATTACAGTGAGATACTTTTTTATATCAATGTAGAATTCTAAGATACATTATTAAATTAAAAGATGCACAATACTACTGTATGTAGAAGAATTTGATTGTACTTATAAGGCTATTTTTAGTATAATAGGTGCTTACATACACTAGCCTGGAAGGATGCATAAGAAACTGTTAAAAACTGTTAAAAAATGAGTATCTTGGGGAACACTAGAGTTTGGGTACAAGAGAGCAAAGACTTGCTTTTCATTATGTTAGTGTTTGATACTCTTTCAATTTCTTTTTTATCATATGTATTACCTAGTTAAAAAAAAGTGAAATCTTTTCAAAAATAAGAGGATGGCATTTTGTCATAAAACACATGTTTAATATATACCTTCCTCCTTCGTAAAAGATTTTCACAATTGGGGATAAAAGAGGGGATGAGTTAAGAGTGTCCTTACCATGATGAACACTGAGTGGGATTGGTATTGTTCTTAGTTCACAGTTCAAGGAAGCCAACTTGATTTTTGCTTCTACAAGCTATAAACTAGCACTATATTAACAGAAAAAAAAAATCGTACACCAATGGGGTTTAAAACCTAAAAGCCAGGGGTGCCTGGGTGGCTCAGTTGGTTAAGCACCCCACTCTTGGTTTTGGCTCAGGTCATGATCTCGGGGAGTCAGGATCCTGAGACGAAGCCTGGGTCAGGCTCAGGGCTCAGAGGGGGTCTGCTTGAAGATTCTCTCCTTCTGCCCCTCCTCCCATTCACATTTGCATGAGAGCTCTCTCTGACAAATAAATAAATCTTAAAAAAAAAATAAAAACCAGAATATTGATATTGATAAAAAAATAGTTTTCTTTTTATCATTCTCAGTGATCCCTCCTTATTTATTGCTCTAACCCCATCACAGACAGCTTCTTCAATCATTTTCTAAAGTTCATCAGAAGTTAATACCTTAATTCTTTTTTTAAAAAGATTTTATTTATTTATTTGGCAGACAGAGATCGCAAGTAGGCAGAGACACAGGCAGAGAGAGGAGGAAGCAGACTCCCTGCTGAGCAGAGAGCCGGATGCTGGGCTTGATCCCAGAACCCTGGGATCATGACCTGAGCTGAAGGCAGAGGCTTTAACCCACTGAGCCACCCAGGTGCCCCTAATACCTTAATTCTTTGAATTATGCATCCTGTACCACCATCACCAAATATTTTGAAAATCTTTAGTAATTTTACCTTCATCTTTTCCAATCATTTCCATACTTAACATAGTAAGAAAAAATTTCCAAGTCAATTGTCTCAATAATTTCTTAATTTTAGCCATCATTGTTTTCCTTTTATTATTTTTTTTCAGATCAAGATCAAGAATTGCAATTTTTAACTCTTTTGTATCACTGATTTAATGTCCATCACAGAAGAAAAGGCCTCTTTAACTTTTGACTTTTGTGATATATTCAGTTCAATTAAAAAAAATCAGTGTTGGGGTGATTGGTTCTTGATCTAGGGTTTGTGAGTATGAGTCCCACATTGAACACAGAGCCTACGTTTTTTTTTTTAATCAGTTATTGAGATTTATTAAAAGATAAACTGAGGCACATTAAAGTTTACAAGAGTTTATATGAGCAAATATCGATTTGAACTGGGCAGCACCAAACCAAAAGTGGTTAAAAGCACTCCCCTGACAGAAGCTAGGGGAAAGGTTCTGAGGCTCCTGTAGAGCAGATAGAGAAGCAAAGCAAGGAAATTGACTGACTATAGCTTAAGCGATTGTTTTATGTGAGAAAGCATAGTTAGCTGTTTGTGACTGGTTTTTTAAAATGTCTTTCTCTCTCTTTTTTTAAGATTTTATTTTTTTATTTAACAGAGAGAGAAAGCATACCCAAGCAGGGGGAGTGGAGCCTGGAGCAGGAGCAAGGATCCTGATGTGGGGCTCCATCTCAGGACCCTGGAATCATGACCTGAGCCAAAGGCAGAAGCTTAACTTACTGAGGTATCCAGATATCCTGGTTGTTCTTAAATTTCATCCTCTTGGATATGAGTGCATTGACACTGATTGATTGTGTCCTATGTTTTGGTTTGCTTATGTTGGCTATCAAGGAAGGCATGAGTCACCTCAGTCTAATAGTCTCTTTGTTTTATGGTTTAACAGATATAATTTACATTCAAAAAAATGTACCCACTTCAACTGTGTACATTTCAAGTGTGTTCAGTTTGCTCAATTTAGTATTGTACTGGAGTCCTAAGCAGTGTAATAAGACAAGAAAGGGGAATAAAAAGCATACAGGCTGGAATGGAAGCTGTAAAACTGTCTTTACTTAAAGATGATTTAAAGATGATTAGTTATGTATACAATACTCAAAAATCCACAAAAATGCTACTGCTACTAATACATGAATTTAACAAGGTGGCAGAATATAAGACTAATATAAAAAAATTAATTGTATATTTTCTATATATTGCCAACAAAAAACTGGACATTGAAATTTGAAGATAGTATCTTTTATAATAGCATTTTAAAAACACAAAATACTTAAGGATAAATATGTTTAAGACCTGAGCACTGAAAACATTGTTGAAAGATATTGAAGAGGATTTAAATGAGTGGAGAGTTATACAATGTTCATGGATTAGAAAGCTAAATATCATTAAGAAGTCAAATACTCTCAAATTTAACTATAGATTCTAGACGATGTCAATCAAAATGCAACACATGACTTGTAGAAATTGACAAGCTGATTATAAAATTTATGTAGAAGTTCAAAGAATGTAAAGTAGGCAATTATATAAAAGTAGAACAATGTTGGAGACTTACCAAAAACTCACAGTAATTGTATCATAGTGTGCTATTGGCATAAGGATAGACATATAGATCAGTGGAAAAGAACAGAGCATCCAGAAATAAACTTATGCGTGTATGGTTGACTAATTTTTTAAAAGATTTTATTTATTTATTTGACAGAGAGAGATCACAAGTAGGCAGAGAGAGAGAGAGAGAAGAGGAAGCAGGCTCTCCACTGAGCAGAGAGCCTGATGTGGGACTCGATCCCAGGACCCTGAGATCATGACCTGAGCCGAAAGCAGAGGCTTAACCCACTGAGCCACCCAGGTGCCCCCTTGACTAATTTTTTTAAAGTAAATCTGGAATAACTTTATATACAGAAGGGAAAAAAAAAAACCCTGACTTTTACCTTATAACATATATAAAAGTTAACTCAAAACAATTTGAAGATTTAGAATAAAGAGGTAAAACTTAAAAACTTCAATATAAAAACATAAAAAGATTTATGTCTTTATGTTTGGGAAAAATTCCTAAAATAAGATACAAAATACACAGAACCTAAAACAGTAGAATTGATAAATTGAACTTCATATAAATTTATACCTTGGTTCTTCAAGAGATCCTGAGAAGATAATGAAATACCAAGCCACAAACTGGGAGAATATATATGCAAAACTTATTTCTGATAAAGGGCTTATATCCAGAACATTAGAAAAAAATTAAAACTCAATAATAAGACTAAAACTCAAGTTTAAAAAGAGGACAAAGATTTTAATAAACACTTCACTAAAGAGAAATATATAAGTGATAAACACATAAAAAGATGCTCGGCATCATTCATCATTGGGGACATTCAAATAAAAATCACAAAGAGCTACATCTACACACATACTAGAATGGGTATAATTAAAAAGATTGAAAATTGCTAAGTGTTAGTAAGGATATGAAGCAATTGGAACTCTCATACATTGCTGGTGGGAATATGAAATTGTATAGCCATTTGGAAAATAGTCTGTTCGTCTCTTATAAAGTTGAACATGCACCTACTATATGATCCAGGCATTCCACTTTTAAAGATATTTGCTCAAGAGAAATGAATACATGTTCACACAAAGACTTCTATAAAAATGATCATAGCAGCTTTATTCATGAAGTGCCCAAACTGGAAATAATCCAAATTTCCATCAACTCTTGAATGAATAAACAAATTGCGGTATGGCCATACAATGGAATTTTACCGAGGAGAAAAAGGAACAAACTATTTTATACACCCACTCAACATGGATGAATTTCAAAAGCATTTTGCTTAGTAAAAGAAATCAGGTACAAAAGAAACCATACTGTAAGACTCAATTTATATGAAATTCTAGAACAAGAAAAATTATAGTGTCACAGACCAGATCAATAGCTATCCAGGGTTTTTTTTTTTTTCAATTTAAGAAATCAAGAGCAATGGTTAAGAGCTCAGACTCTTAAGGTTGGAGACAGACTTCTTGGGTTGAAATCCCAGCTCTGCCATTTTCCAAATTTAATTTTTCCTGTGCCTAATATCAATAACACTAAAAATGACGTCACTGACATTACTTATAATATGGCCCAGAGGAGTTAAATAACTTGCCCAAGTTCACATAGCAGTATCTACCTGTGGCAAACCTTCACTTTTATGGTGACACCATGTAGAGACAAATTAATCCTGACCCCCCTATTTAAAACCTGGAATTCAGCAAAATTCAGCTTAACCCATTGATTGAGCCTGTACAAAAAACAGTACAAGACTTCTGTCCTTTCAGTCCTGAAAGTCTTTAGGGAGCTATATGAGGAAACAGCTGGAGGAGTTGTGCAAGACCAATAGATGCAGGAAAAGAATTTTGAAAGTTTAGTTATGTGTGGATATGAGATGAAGGTCTGCATGAATCAGGAAAAGCCACAGAGAGAAGGGACCTTGGAAAGGCACTTTAAAATATCATACTCAGAACTGTCCTCAGAAGAAGTTCTAGGCCCCTAGGACACTGTAGTGGGGCCTGACTTATTCCCATATAACTATGGTTTAAGTGGGAGCCAATCTCAATTCTGTTCAGCTAATAGTTTTTATCTCTTTTAAAATATAAGTTATTGGCAATGTAGTATGTGCCTCGCATTGTTCTGAGCACCTTGTCTTTGTCAAATCATTTATTCTAAACTTCTTGTATTAATCAGAAGCATGTGTGCTGAAAAGAGGTATTAAAAAGATTTCCATCGTCTTTCAGAAATGATGATGGCTGATTAGATAGGACAAATCTGTAGGACTTGGAAAAATGTTCTGTTAAACATTTCTTTTGTATATAAGTGATTTTGTTTTCTCAGAGTTTCTCTCTGCTTTGTAATATTCTGATTTTTGACCTATTTATATCCCTTTTAAACAAAACTTTACTCCCCCAGTTTAAGGTCTTCTACACAATGGTGATTCAAAAACCCTTCTGACCTGGGGAAAGGAGATTGGGAAATTTTGCCATTTGTTTTCTTGCTTTTTTTCAGGTAATTTACATGTCCCCATGCTTTAGGGGAGGATGGGAAGCCACCAGTATCTGTGTTTTATTGTTGAGTGATTGATTCAGTGCATCAATACTTTAAGCAAGAATGAGTTTGAACAGAAGAGGTGGTTTTTCTAAATCGCAGTCACCCCCACCAGAACTTGGATGTCTATTGCCAGAATGAATGCCTTTGCTTTCAAAGGGGATTTCCATTTCTCCTCAGTTTTTATATTTCCATGGAAATAATGGTTACAAAAATTTATGGCCCCTTCTGACCACCCCACTCAGAAACTTCTTTTTTTTTACTCCTTCAAACCTACAATGAGAGGGAATCATAACTTTGCTTTGAAAAGCAAGCCTAGTGAATCAAAAGCCTTTTGATAAAGAAAGACAATTGCATTTGGATTCTACCAGCCTAATCTACAGTGAATTATCTACAGTGAGTTATGTAGCATTCTGTACATACCCTTGCCAAAAACTTAATTTTCTGTGGCCAAAGTAGTGCCTGGTGCCAAAGAGACCACAAATAAATGTTTCTTTTTTTTTTTAACTTTCTATTTTGATATAAGTCAAGATTTAAATAATTTTAAGAATATTACAGATTTGGCAAATGTTAATGACTTGCTATATTTGCTTATCTTTTTTATTTACACATGTATTTACAAATCCTTTGACAGCAAGTTTTAGACCTCATGGCTTTATGTCTAGATAGTTCAATGTATATGTCCTAAAAACAAAGACATTCTCTTATATAACTGTGAGATAATAGAAGATATATATTGGTCTCTGCCTCTGGTTCCTGACACAGAATTCCTGGAACTATTATAAGTTCCTAAGTGATAAGAGTAGTACGAACATCTTTTGTTCTATTGAAGTGACTCTGGGTGGGCTCCTGGATAGGGGTAGTCACAAGAAAGACCTAGCCTTGTTTAGAAGGTTGGCATCTTCAGCCCCAACTCCCAGTTCTCCAGAGAGGGGATAGGGGCTAGAAATGGAGTTAATATTTGATCATACCCATGTGAAGTAGCCTCCATAAAAATCACAATAGTATGGGGTTTGGTGAGCTTCTAGATTGGTGAACATATCCACATTGGAGGGTGACACACCCCAACGCTGTGGGGACAGAAGCTCTTATAATCAGAATCCTTCCAGACCTTTCCTTATGTGTCTCTTCATCTGGCTATTCATCTGTATCCTTTCTAATATCCTTGAATGAACTCATAAATGTTAAGAGTTTCCCTAATTCTGTGAGCCTCTCCAGTAAATTAATCAAATCCAAGGAGAGGGTCACCAGGACCTCCAATGTATAACTGCCTGGTCAGAAACAGGTGACAGCCTGGGCTTATGATTGGCATTTGGACTGAACCCTACATGTGGGATCTGACACTATCTCCAGGTAAATAGTGTCAGAATGGAGTTAAATTGTAGGACACTCAGTTGGTGTCACAAAGAATTACTTGGTGTGGGGGAAAAAAATCTCCACACATCTGGTGGCCAGAAGTGTTTTTGGTGAGCAATAAAGGAGACTCACAGGGAAGAAACACATAGGTGGAAAACTGAGGTTTTTCCTTTCAGCAACCTTGATATGATGACCTTCAGACAGCTGTCTCTGATATCCACTGCAGGGACTAATTAAAATAATAACAAAAACTAATTTTTGTTTAACACTTACTTTGTGCTAGGTCAAGAATTAGTAAGTCTTTATTACATTCATTGTTTTGTTTAATCCTCATTACAGGCAAATGAACTGCCAACACTCTCATTATGATCAGTTTCCAAAGGAAGAAAATAAAGGATTAGTTAATTTGCTCAAGGTCACAACTGCTAAGTGGGATCAGAGATTTGAACCAACATGTCAGGTGCTAAAGCCTGTGCTCCTAGCCGCTCTGACTTAATCTCACCTATGTGATTCATCAGAGTAAGGCTTTGAAGAACAACAGATTGGTTTTTAATAATAAGAATTATAAAATCCATTTGTGTGATGATAAATGACCTCAATTTAGCTATTCAGTTGAAAAAGTGTCTATTGTTAATGTCACCAGTAGTGGAGAAAACTGAGACCATGTGTATCCTGATGAGACACTGAGAACACAATATGTGCAACATTTCAGCCCAAAGTTCCTGATCTGAATCTAATTGAAAGAAAACCTGAATTGAGTTTATAATCTCAAATTATGACATAACTGGCCAACACTCTTCAAAAATGCCAGTGCTATGATGGATAAAGAAAAACTGAGGAACTCCTCCAGACGTAAGGGGATTAAGAGAACCACAAATGGCAATGTGTGATCTTGAATTGCCTCCTTGAAGCAAGGTTTTAAAGTGTTACAAAGAATGTGGGCCCTTCAAACTTTCTCAACCTTTTTGTCATGGGGGTGGGGCCATGTGATCAATACTGGTCACAGGACTACAAGTGGAAGTCCCGCGTGCTGCTTCTGGACAGAGGTCCTCACGAGCTAGTGTACTGCCGCCATCTTGCTCTCACCCTGCCATCATGACCTTGGAGGCTGTATGTTCTAGGTGGAGTAGTTACAAGATGGGGATGGGTCGCCTATCACATACAGGATTCAAATGAATAAGAAGTAAATCCTTTTGCCTTAAGCCACTGAAATTTCAAAATTTATATTTTACTATAGTAGAATCTAACATTTTGTTGATTAATTTAAGCAATATCCACATAATGTGTGGATATAGATAATATCCACAAAAATGTGAATAATGATAATTATTCAAAAGACTAAGTATACTTTTGATTTTATCTTTACTGATAGTTGACTCTGTGTTTACTGATAGTCAACAAATATTTATTGAGTGCTGACTACAAGCCTGATTGTTCTGGTAAGTGGCAAGTGAAACCAGAATTCCTGTAATCATGGTAGTTATAGTCCAATGGGAGAGACAGGCATTCATTGAATAATGACATAAGTAGTTGCAAAATGCTCTGCTTGGAGGGAGAGAGAGGACGAGAGTGCTACCAGAGTCTGTAACTGAGAAATGTGCTCTATCACTAGCTGGGTGAGCTTGGGTACAGCCAAGGTGGGTGGGAAGCAGGGAAGAAGGCTCCCTGCTGAGCAGAGAGCCCAATGTGGGGCTCAATCCCAGGACCCTGGGATCATGACCCAAGCTGAAGATAGAGGCTTTATTTAACCCATTGAGCCACCCAGGCGTCCCCCTGTATGAATGCTTTTTAAGTGAGAAAAAAACTAATTTAGCAGAAACACTGGCTAGCAGATAAGGCAACGTGACTTCTTTTCAAACCACTAATTTAAATCTAATACTGTTAGGCAGTCTCTCTCAATGTTTTTGCTGAAACTTTGGAATAATGCTTACTAATCATCTTCAGGGGAACTTTGTGAACTATGAGTAAGCAAGTTTCATTGAGTAAGAAAGGCAGGAGGTTTATGTCCATTTAGCAAAGATGAGCCTCTCTGGGGTAGAATTTGAAAAGTACCAATAGAAAGCTGCAAGAGGGAGAAATATCTCCTCCACTAGTTACCTGAAACCTTATAATATTCATGACTTCAGAAAATGTTTGAATTACAATGAAAGTATTAATTGGGGAGAACACTTACTAATAATTTCTTTTTTCCTAATACTTGAGTGTGAATGTCTTGTAATAGTTGGAAGTCACTAAGGAATAAACGAAGGAAAGGGCTCAGAAAGATCTAGAACTTGATAGACTTGGCCAGAGACTTGGGTCTGAATGCACAGAGGTTAGTATCTCTAGGAGGGCCCTTGCTGCAAGGCAGAAGAGACAACCCGAAGGAAGGATCAAGGAATAATATTACTTGGTACTGTTGCCAAGGGCTGATAATCAACACCTGGCATGTTCATTACCAAATTAACTTATTACCTAATACCAAGCACTATAATAATGTGGAATACTGGTCTTACACAGTCTAAGGGACGAAATACAGTCTAAGTACTTTAAGCCAGAGAAGAAAGGGGTGTGATCTTTTTTTCCCTGAAGTGACTGGAGGTCTTTGCTATGAATTTCATAACATCTGTATACCCTAGATAGGTGTCAAAGAGGAAAAGGACAGAAAAAATTAGCACTAAGTTCAATTCATGTGACTTTGTTTCCCACGTTGATGCCAGCGAAAAAGCCAATACATAGCTGCAAAATAACTAAAAAAAAAAAAAATACATGACTAAGCAAAACTGATATTAATAAGTCAGTTCTTCTTTTTGTAAAGGACTCGAAACTTGCTAACATAATAGGAGCAGTTTTCTCATGCCCAAGGCACCATTTTCACATCCCACATTTTGCCAGTTTGGTATTTCCTTCCTTATTGCTTAAAAGATTGTCAGAATTTTTGAAAGGAGAGAAGAATTCAATTAAAATGCATGTAAACTCTTTAAGAATTCTGGTAGAACAAGAAGAATGTTAAAAATCAGAAACAATTGAATATAAGGGTGTTTGTTTTTGTTTTTTGTGTTTTGAGAAGGCAAGGAACTCTGGTTAATATTCTATATCCTTAGGGGAAAATGTTGTAATTGTGTTAAAAGTAAGTATGAGTTTTTTCATTCATTGAAGCATAATAATTCACTTTATTTCATATGATTCTTGTGTTGTCTCAAATGAAAGGTCCACATGTAGCTTATAAGGAATTTAAGGAAAAAAGAAAAAAATTTCCCCATAATAATACATGTCTTTTTACAGAAGGGACATTGGGGATCCAGTGATTTTTCCAATCTTTTTTTTTTCTTTTTCTTTTTTATTTTTTAGCAGAGGAACTGATTTCTATAATAAACTCTCATCTGGAAGATCAACATATAAAACACATGAATACTACTCTTGAGAGAGGGGACTGAAGACCCCAATCCAATGTCAATCCAGTACTTACTTCAAATGAAATTTCTTTGATTCATTACTTTATCACCAGAGTCCAGCAGAAAATCTGGCATATAGTAGGGCCTTGATATATATTTGTTGAAGGAATATATAATGCTGCCTCAGTCAATGACAGAGAGAGGCTATCCCTTATAATATACATTAGACAATTTACAAAAATAAATAACTAATAATAGAAACTATTATTTAGTGTATTACTTTTAATAGCAATTGGCCAGGTAATAGTTGGCCTTAAAATACGTTTTGGTAGGAGGCAAAGCAGTGTGAATTCATTTTCATTTGAGAAGTGTATTTTGAGTTCAACAGTGCTGAAGTGAACTGGAAGGATCAAGTAGCGGCTGCCCACTTTGCCCAGACACTGTTCCCCAGTCCTTGTATGACTGGCTCCTTCTCATCTTTCACCCTTCAGGCTTCAGCTAAAATGTCACCTCCTTCAAGACCTTCCCTGACCCTTCCATCTAAAATAGCCCCTTCTACCCAGTTAGTTACATTTGATCACATTACCCTACCCATTTCCTCCATAGCATTTATTGCAGTTTACACATAGCTTGTTTATTTATTTGTTTATATGCTGAATGCAACACATTCTCCTTTGCAGGGGAGTACCCAGGACTAAACACAGTGGCTGGTCTATCACCCGGGCTCAATGATATCTGTTCAATGAATGGATAAATAAATAACTAAACATGTGTAGTGCCCAAGTGCACACACCTGCCTGTGATGAACTTAGAATTTAAAAGGAGGAAAGGGGCCCCTGGGTAGCTCAGCTGGTTAAAGCCTCTGCCTTCGACTCGGGTCATGATCCCAGGGTCCTGGGATTGAACCCCACATCGGGCTTTCTGCTCAGCAGGGAGCCTGCTTCCTCCTCTCTCTCTGCCTGCCTCTTTGCCTACTTATGATCTCTATCTGTCAAATAAATAAATAAAATCTTTAAAAAAAAAAAAAGGAGGGACATTTGGCTGTCTCGCTTGATAGGGCATGTGACTTTTGATCTCAGGTCCTGAGTTCAGGCCCCATGTTGGGTGTAGAGATTACATAGAGAAAAGAAGGAAAGGGGCACCTGGGTGGCTCAGTGGGTTGGGCCTCTGTCTTCGGCTCGGGTCATGATCTCAGTGTCCTGGGTTAGAGCCTCACATTGGGCTCTCTGCTCAGCGGGGAGCCTGCTTCCCCCTCTCTCTCTACCTGCTTCTCTGTCTACTTGTGATCTTTGTCTGTCAAATAAATAAGTAAAATCTTTAAAAAATGAAAAAGGAAAAACGAAGGAAAGAAAGAATTTAAAAGGAGTTTGGGTTCAGGTTGTGCTTGTAATGGCTGGGAATGGAGGAGTTCCCCAACCCTGGTGAGGGATGCTGGAGAAATAGAAGACTTTAAAATCAGTTAATATCAACTTCCTGCTTGAAAACAATAGATCCACTTTTTTCCATCTTTGATACTTATCCTCACTTTTCTCAGTTGTAAATGACAATAATAACATCAATTTTCAAATCCATTAATAAAAAGTCAACTTTAGGGTGCCTGGCTGGCATGTGTCTTTTGGTGTCCAGGTTGTGAGTTTGAGCCTCACGTTGGGTTTAAAGATTACGTTAAAAAATAAACTTTAAAAACAGAACAAAACAGGGACACCTGGGTGGCTCAGCTGGTTAAGCATCTGGTTCTTGATCTCAGTTCAGGTCTTGATCTCAGCATCGTGATTTCAAGCCCCACATTGGGCTCCTCACCAGTGTGGAGCCTCCTTATGTAGATAAATAAACATTAACAAAACAAAACAAAACACTCAATTTTGATGTCCATTACTAAACATCTCTTTTTGCCATGCATGCCAATAAGGCTCATGGGAGGGAAGAGGATTCTATGGGAGCACTTCATTGTGTGTGTTTAGTGGTGGGAGTGGGGTGGTGTGTGTGACTTGTCTTAAACTAAGGAATATAGTTTTATTAAATGGAGTGAGACCTAACTCGGAATATCTGGACTTTAGCTGAAGAAGGTCTATCAGAGATGATCTTGCATGAAAAACCCCTGAGCTTCATAGAAGACTTATTCCAAGGAAATTACTGTAGAGGAAAGCCAATTTTGAGTGTTGCATGTTGTTTATCACTCAGATTTGAAGGGCTTGTGCATCATTTCAAAGCCAGTAACTAGATAAGTTGCTCTGACACAAAAGGGTTCACCTATGTCTCTCATCTCTTGGAGTCTGAGAGGACATATCTGTGGGATACGCAGGGCAAGGAGCTGGAAATCTTCTAGTCACATATAAAGAATGAGACAAAGAAACACTGTCTGTTGATGTTAATGAATTTTTACCTTTTCATTTCACTTTTTTCTCCTGTTCTTCTGCAGTAGAACATTTCGCCGCTGTTTAAAAAGAGTGAGGTAAATTTATGTGTATTGATATAGAGCATGTGCCAAGATACATTATTGTTAAGTTTTAAAAGATACAGAACAGTGTGAATATTATGCTACCATGTAGATTAAGGGATGCATACATATACAAGGATACTTTGGAGATATTGCAGGTTTAGTTCCAGGCCACTACAGTAAAGCAAATATCATAATAAAGCAAGTAAAATAAAGTTTTTGGTTTCTCAGTTTATATAAAAGTTGTGTTTAATCATACTATAGTCTACTAAGTGGGCAATAGCTTTATGTCCTACCAAAAAAAAATGTATATTTGCTACAAACAAGGCGAGGTTGAGGAGCACCAACCTCCATACAGTCAAAAATCCACAAAATAACTTGTCTCCTCCAAAATTTAACTCCTAATAACCTATTATTGACCAGATGCCTTACTGACAACAATAGTTAATTAACACACATTTTGAATGTTATATATATTATGTACTATATTCTTACAATAAAGTAAGCTACAGAAAAGATAATGTTATTAAGAAAATGACAAGGAGGGGTTACTGAGTGATTCTGTTGGTTAAGTGTTGACTCTTGATTTTGGCTCAGGTCATGATCTCATGGTTGTGAGACTGAGCCGTGTGTCAGGCTCACATGCTGGGCATGGAGCCTGCTTAAGATTCTCTCTCTCCCTCTCCCTCTCCCTCTCCCTCTAGCTCTCTCAAAATAAATAAATAAATAATCACAAGGAAGAGAAAATTGTTTACAGTACTGTACTGTATTTGTCAAAAAAATCCACACGTAAATGGACCTGTGTAGTTCAAAACCATGTTGTTCAAGGGTCAACTGTACATACCTTATTTATTGATTAGAAGTCCTAACCATCATCTGAGTTTTCAGCAAGTCATAATCTTTTTGTTGGTGGAGGTCTTGCCTTAATACTGATGAGTGCTTACTGATGGGGCCGGTGTTTGTAGAAAGACAGGGTGGCTGTGGCAATTTCTTTTCTTTTCTTTTTTAAGATTTATTTATTTATTTGACAGAGATCACAAGTAGGCAGAGAGACAGGCAGAGAGACGGGGGAAGCAGGCTCCCTGACGAGCAGAGAGCCGGATGTGGGACTCGATCCCCGGAACCTGAGATCATGACCTGAGCCGAAGGCAGAGGCCTAACCCACTGAGCCACCCAGGCGCCCCTGTGGCAATTTCTTAAAATAAGATGACAATGAAGTTTATTACACTGATTGGCTCTTCCATTTACAAATGATTTCTCTGTAGCGTGTGATGCTGTTTGATAGCATTTTACTCACAGCAGAACTTTTTTCAAAATTGGAGTCAATCCTATCAAATCCCACTATTGCTTTCTCAACTAAGTTTATGTAATGTTCTAAGTCCTTTGTTGTAATGTCAACAATCTTCACAGCATCTTCACAAGGAGCAGATTACATTTCAAGAAACCACTTTCTTTGCTCATCCATAAGAGGCAATTCCCCACCAATAAAGTTTTACTATGAGATTGCAGCAATTCAGTCACATCTTCAGACTCCACTTCTAGTTCTCTTGCTTTTTCTACTCCATCTGCAGTTACTTCCTCCACCGAAGCCTTGAACTTCTCAAAGTCATTCATAAGGGTTGGAATTAACTTCTTCCAAACTTCAGTTAATGTTGATTTTTGATCTCTTTTCATGAATTCCAATTTTTTTTTTAAAGATTTTATTTATTTGACACAGAGAGAGAGAGAGAGAGAGAGAGAGATCTCAAGTAGGCAGAGAGGCAGGCAGAGAGAGAGGGGGAAGTAGGTTCCCTGCCAAGCAGAGAGCCGAATGCTGGGTTCAATCCCAGGACCCTGATCATGACCTGAGCCCAAGGCAGAGGCTTAACCCTCTGAGCCACCCAGGCACCCCAAGAATTCCAAATGTTCTTAATGGCATCTAGAATGATGAATTCTTTCCTTTGCCCTAATCCATCAGAGGAATCACTATGGCAACTATAGACTTGAAAAATTTATTTCTTCAATACTGAGGCTTTTTAAGGTCTGAATTATTTCCCGATCTATAGGCTGCAGAATGGATGTTGTGTTAACAGGCATGAAAATGACATTTATCTCATTGTCCGTCTCCATCAGTGAACTTGGGTGACCAGGTGCATTGTCAATGAGCAGTACTGTTTTGAAAGGAATCCTTTTTTTATGAGCAGTAGTTCTCAACAGTGAGATAGAAATATTTAAAAAATCATGCTGTAAACAGATGTGCTAGCATCCAGACTTTGTTGTTCCATTGATAGAGCACAGGCATAGTAGATCTATTTGTCAAGGGCCCTTGGATTTTCAGAATAATACATGAATATTGACTTCAACCTAAAGCTGAGAGCTACATTAGTCCCTACCAAGAGAGTCAGCCTGTTCTTTGAAATGTTGCGGTGAGGGGTGCCTGGGTGGCTCAGTGGGTTAAAGCCTCTGCCTTTGGCTTAGGTCATGATCCCAGGGTCCTGGGATCAAGCCCTATATTGGGCTCTCTGCTCAGCGGGGAGCCTGCTTCTTCCTCTCTCTCTCTCTCTCTCCCTGCCTCCCTCTCTGCCTACTTGTGATCTCTGTCAAATAAATAAAAAAATTTAAAAAAATTTAAAAAAAATGTTGGGGTGAGGCATTGATTTCTCCTCTCTAGCTAAGAAAGTTCTAGATGGCATCTTTTTTCAATTGAAGACTGTTTTGTCTACATTGAAAATCTGTTTAGTGCAGCCACCTTCATTAATTGTCTTAGCTAGATTTTCTGGATAACTTTCTGCAGCTTCTGCATTGGCACTTGTTGTTCACCTTGCAATTTTATGTTGTGGAGATCCCTTCTATCCTTAAACCTCATGAACTAACTTCTGCTAGCTTCAAATTTTCTTTTGTAGCTTCCTCACCTCTGTGAGCCTTCATAGAACTGGAGAGGTAGGGCCTTGCTCTGGAGTAGGCTTTAGCTTAAGGGAACATTGTGGCTGGTTTGATTGATCCAGATTATTAAAACTTTATCCACATTAGGGGCACCTGGGTGGCTCGGTGGGTTGAGGCCTCTGCCTTCGGCTCAGGTCATGATCCCAGGGGCCTGGGATCGAGCCCCACATCAGGCTCTCTGCTCAGCGGGGAGCCTGCTTCCTCCTCTCTCTGCCTGCCTCTCTGCCTACTTGTGATCTCTGTCTATCAAATAAACAAATAAAATCTTAAAAAAAAACAACAAAAAAAACTTTCTCCACATTAGCCATAAAGCTGTTTCATTTTCTTATCATTTGTGTGGTCATTAGAAAAGCACTTTTCATTTCCTTTATGAACTATTCTGTTGCATTCACAACTTGGCTAACTATTTGGTACAAGAGGCCTGGCTTTTGGCCTATCTTGGCTTTCGACAATGCCTTTCTCACTAAGCTTAATCACTTCTAGTTTTTGATTTAAAATGAGACACATATGACTCTTTCTTTCACTTGAATACATAGAGACCATTGTAGGGTTATTAACTGGCCTAATTTCAATACGGTTATCTCAGGGAGTAGGGAGGCCCAAGGAGAGGAAGAGACATGGAACAGTTGGTTAATGGAACATGGTTCATGGAACAGTCAGAACATACACATTTATCAATTAAGTTTGTCTTGTAAGGAAGGGCAGTGTTCATGGGGCCCCCCCAAAACTTATAATAGCAACGTCAAAGATCACAGATCACCCTAACAAATGCAACAATAATGAAAAAGTGTGAAGTATTATGAGAAACACCAAAATGTGACACAGAAACACGAAGTGAGCAAATACAGTTGGAAGAATAGTGCCGATAGGCTTGCACTCTGCGGGGTTGCCACAAACCTTCACATGGTAAAAAACACAAATATCTGCCAAATGCAGTAAAGTGAAGCACAAGAAAGTGAGATGTGCCTGTACATGTGTATATGCATAGAATACATTTTGAAGGATTCCTAAAACTCTTTATAGGGATTAACTCTGAGAAATGACTCTAGATATGGAAGTCAGTGCAGGAGAGACTTTACATCCTTCACCCTTTTGTACACTTGAACTCACTTTTTTGGATATATAAACATATATAAGTTTTAAAAAGCTATGCATTGCAAAGAATAAAATTTAAGTTGAAAATGACTGATAAATTGGTCTAAACTTCTTCATATTGACTACTACTATCTACCCCAAATAAAAGGAAAAGAACACACCATTTAGAAAATATTTAAGGCGCCTGGGTGGCTCAGCCCTTAAGCATCTGCCTTCGGCTCAGGTCTTGATCCCACAGTCCTGGGATCAAGTCTCACATTGAGCTCCTGCTCAGCAGGGAGTCTACTTCTCCCTTTATCCCTGCTCATGATCTCTGTCTCTCAAATAAATAAAATCTTTTTTTCAAATAAATAAAGTCTTCTAAAAAAGAACATAATATGTAAATATTTTCATATACATGTAAACATAAACATAAATATAAATATAAATTATAAATAATAAGGACATTTCTTATTTTGGGTAGGTCAGTTTCTTTCTCAGTAGCAGAACCTAGCAATTCTGCTTAAGAAGTCTGGTTCTCATGCCAAAGAACTTGGGATCCAATCTTAGCTCTACCAACTACTAGCTCTGTACCATGGGTAAACTACTTAACCCATCTAAGCTTCATTTTTTTTTCTTTCTTTCTTTAAAATGTGGGAGGGGTGCCTGGGTGGCTTAGTTGGTTAAGTGTCTATGTTTGGCTCAGGTCATCATCCCAGAGTCCTGGGATCAAGTTCTGCATTGGGCACCTGCTCAGTGGAGAGCCCATTTCTCCCTCTCTGTCTGCTGCTCCCCCTGCTTGTGCCCTCTCTGCCCCAAATAATTACATAAAATCTTAAAAAAAAAAAAAAAGTGGGAGGGGTGCCTGGGTGGCTAACTCGGTTAAATCTCTGCCTTTGGCTCTGGTCATGATCCTGGGGTCCTGGGATCTAGCCTCATGTCTGGCTCACTGCTCAGTGGGGAATCTGCTTCTCCCTCTGTCCCTTCTGGTCATACTCTCTCTCTCAAATAAATAAAATATTTTTTTAAATATGGGAGAATAACAAACAGTATGCTTTTTACAGAGTTATGAAAATGGAATGAAGTAAAACAGTTAAAGAGATTAGCACACTGACTGACCCAAAGTAAATATTTGATAATTTATATTAGAAAGTGCATATGATGAAGATGAAGGGCAATAATGGGAAAAATTCATGGGGAAAGTCAATATTTGCTTCCCTTTTTGAAAAATGTGGACATCCAGTGACAAATATGGATAATAAGACACATTTAGAAAAGTACCATTTGTGTAATTACCATCTAGTTGTTTCTAGCCAGTGGTTGAAGTTTGAGTCTATCAAGGATGGCTGACTCTTGAGAGCTGAGCAGGGTATGGATAAACTGGCAGGGCTCCCCAGCCAGCCCAGAAGAGACTGGGCCACCTCTTTCATCTATGTGTGTTTCCTGATGCTCTCACTACTCATGTTTTTCCATGTCTCACTTAAAAAGTGAAGAGGGCCATCATGGATTGAAGAGAAGGAGAAGAGTTCAAGCCTGACTCTAACTATGAACTGGGTAACCTCAGGGCCACAATATTCCCATTTATAAAATTAGGAGACTGGCCCCGGAGATCTCAAGTGTTCTTCCAGATTCTATAGAGATGATACTTTTTTTCCCAAAGATTTCATTTTAAGTAATCTCTACATCCAACATGGGGCTCGAACCCACAACCCTGAGATCAAGAGTCGCATGCTCTACTGCCTGAGCCAGGTACCTCAAGAGAGATACCAATTTTTAAGAATAACAAAAGCCCCTTCTTAGTCTTAGTGATTTCCATCAGTTGTATATCCTGTGTTGCTCCATTCTGCTGAACTCAAATTGGGAGGTGACAGAGCTTTGCAAAGTCTGAACTAAAAATAACCTCTTCCCATAAATATTTTATCAGAGCTAGAGTGGTAAATAAAAGATGATTAAAATTTTATAAAAAGTCTGCTGAGACTTTTTACTTCATTATTTGTTTTGTGGGGAGGAGTTTCCATCAGAGGTGGGTAAACTAAGTTAAGAATGGAAATCATTTGGAGTTTAAATAAAACAAACTGATATAGATTATTAAAACCTACTAACAATGAGATTCATTGTGATTAATATCTCCACTCAAGCAATACAGTACTTCTACTAGGTATGCTCATTCAACTCATATTTTCTAACACTTTGCAGAAATGTTATACTTTATGCATAATCATGATTAAAGTGTTTTATATTTGTGGAGCTGGCACTTTACAGTCTACCAAGAAATTTTTATAATTTGATAACTTACAACCAAAACATCTGTCTGGTCAGGAATTTGATAATGTACAATATAGCTCTTTTCTTTGTCAAAAATAATAAATGGATATTTGAGTTAAAGTCTATCTTATAAAACAAATACTGCAAGTTAAAAAAAAAAAAACTTTAATAGAAATGCAAAGTAGGGTACTATGTTCTCAAATGCCTCTAACTTTTTCCCCACAATAGTGAGTTAGGCAATATTCAAAGAACTTCCTTATTTTAACTTTAAAATTAAAAAACAACTTCTCTAAATCAATAATAAAGACTTTGTTTTTCACCAGAGTTCACTTCATTACTTGATATATAACATAGTGTTGGGTGTAAGGCAGGTTGTTTAACCAGGCTATTGAAATCATGATATAATACTAATTCTTATTCTATAGGACCAACCTCTTATTCTATATAATGCCAAGTTCCTACATGTAATATATTATGCATATCTGGTTTTGGGAATTGGGACAGAAACCAGTGGTAGCCATTTTCATCGTTTCAGAAACTGCAGAGAGAAATTTGAGTTTTAATATAACTCATTTTAGATATTTTGATATCATTTATTTTTGAAAGATCAAATTGTTTAGATTGAATTGCCTCATGTAAGTAGACTGTGGAAATTCCATATTAGATCTTTCCTCCATATTCTAGAAAACAATATAGTACAGTAAAACATTTGATTTCTCTTTGGAGTAGTAATGCTGAAGTGAGTCATTCGTTCATTCATTCATTTATTCAACAATGATTTGTTGAGTACTTCCCATATGTGAGGCATTATGTTAAGCCTTATAGTAAAGAAAACTCACTGGGTACTTGCATACATACAAGAACCAATAATGAACCAATTATCTGCAGATGATGGGTCAAACACCAAGCACCGACATAATAGATACTTTATTTATTTATTTTTTAAAGATTTATTTATTTGAGAGAGAGAGAGAGAGAGAAAGCACACAGCAGCGGGGAGGGACAGGCAGAGGGAGAAGCAGACTCTCTGCTGAGCAGGGAGCCCATTGCTGGACTCCATCCTGGGATGACCTGAGCCAAAGGCAGTCGCTTCACCAAAACTGAGCCACCCAGGTGCCTAACAATAAATATTTTAATAGAGTGAAAAAAGATTGAGTAGGGGCACTAGGGCAGTCAGAGAAATCCTTGCCCAGGAGAAAGTGCTTTGAAAAGATATGTTGGATTCATATAGGAGGATGAATGGAGAAAGCATCCCAGGGAGGAGAAGCAATAGAGAAAATGTTATAGTTTCAGTCACACATAAGGCATGTCCAGAAGATAAAACAAAGTTGTAGAGGACAGTCTTATAATTCCTTGAAGGGTGGTCAGTGGACCAATAGCATTAACATCCCCGGGGTAGAAACACAGGATCAGAGTCTGATCCCACATGTTCAGGATCTATGGGTGCTTTGTATACATACATTAAAGGTTGAGAAGCTGTAATCTACTCCAATCCTTCATTTTGCAGAGGAATCTGAACCACAGAGCAGTGGGTGCCTTCCCTGATAATAGTGCTAAACTTTACTTCAGAACCAAAATTAGAGAGTCCTGGAAACTGTGAGTTTCCCCCCAATTCATAGTGTTTGCCTAATCTAGAGAGGGGTAATAAGCTGGACCTGAGTGTGGAAGTATTTGAATGCCCAGTTAAGAAGCTCAGGCCTCAGGGTGCCTGGGCGGCTCAGTGGGTTAAGCCTCTGCCTTCGGTCCAGGTCATGGTCTCAGGGTCATGGGATTGAGCCCCGCATCAGGCTCTTTGCTTAGCAGGGAGCCTGCTTCCCCCCATCCTCTCTGCCTGCCTCTCTGCCTACTTGTGATCTTTCTCTCTCTGTGTCAAATAAATAAATAAATTCTTAAAAAAAAAAAAAAAGAATCTCAGGCCTCATCCATTCATGAATTTAACAGACATTTACTGAACTCCAATGTAGTAGCAATGGGGATACAGAGAAGAATAAGAAAGGCCCTGCCCTTAAAAGCCTCACAGTCTCCTGGAAAAGTAAGTAACCAACAATTACAAACATCTTTCTAAAATGAGTTTTAAAGGCTTATGACAGAGAAATTAACACGACTTTTATTCCGTTAACATTTACTGAGTACCTAGTACATGGAAGACTTTCATTAGAAGCAAAACGGTGGCATTCAGGGGCATCTGAGAGTGGGGAGAAACAGATAAATCAGTTAAGTGATTAATGCTTAAGATCAGGAAGTAAAAGAAGAATGAATAGGGTTTGGTCACCTGAGGCTGATGGATGGCCTAGAAAGGAGCAAGTCTGCATTAACCAGAGGTGTTAAGGCAAGACAAAATTTGGATCACTGAGCAGAGAAACAGGGAAATTGGGAGAATGAACCAGATTTAGGGGGCTTTGTTTGTTTTACTTTACTTTTCTTTTAGAAGAAAATGTAGGTGTAAATATTCATAAGTTTGAATTAGGTAATAGTTTCTTAGATAGGATACCAAAACCACATGCTACAAAAGAAAAAACAGGTAAAATGGACTTCATCAAAATTAAAAGCTGTGCATCAGAGGACTCCATTAACAAAGCGAAGACAACTCACAGAATTGGAAAAGTATTTGTAATCATATATTTGATACAGTTTTGGTATCCAGAATACATATAGAAAACTTCTGCAACTCAACAATAAAAAGAAAAATAACTCAATTAAAAAATAGGTAACAGATTTGAATATATATTTCTCCAAAGAAAATATACATATAGGCAATAAGCACCTGAAAAGGTTGTTAGTTATCAGGAATTATTAGTTATCACAAATATTGAAATAAAAACCATAATGAGAGACCACTCTACACCTACTGTGATGGCCAGATTTTAAAAAGTGGAAAATAAGCATAAGTGAGGATGTGAAAAATAAGAATCCTCAAACTTGTTAGTGCAAATGTAAAATGGTGGAAATTACTTTCAGCAAACAATGCAGCTGGAAAACAGCTTGGTAGTTCCTCAAAAAGTGAAACACAGAAAAAAAAGTTAAACGCAAGAGTTACTGTATGATTTAGCAATTCCATTCCTAGGTATATACCCCACAAAACTGAAAACACTTATTCCTACAAAAACTTGTACACAAATGTTCATAGCAACATTATTCAAACAGCCAAAAGCGAGGACAACCCAAATATCCATCAACTGATGAATAAACAAAACATGTACATCCATATAATAGAATATTATTCAGCCATAGAGAGTAATGAAGTGTTTGATAAATGCTGTAAATGAATGAACCCTGAAAACATTAGGCTAAGTAAAATAAGCCAGGCAAAAATTGGACAAATATTGTGTGGTCCCACTTATATGAAATATCTAGAATAGGAAAATAGATTAGAGGTTTTAAGAGGCTAGGGGTGGGGTCAGCTGGGAATTATTGCTTAATGGGTACAGAGTTTTTGTTTGGGGTGATGAAAATGTTTTGAAATTTGGGTGATCATTGCAAACCTTGTGAATATAGTAAAAGTCACTTAATTGTACTTAACTTAAAAATTATGAATTTTATTGTATGTGAATTACATCTCAATAAGAAAAATAGACCTTTATTTTTTTTTAAAAGATTTTATTTATTTATTTGACAGAGAGAAATCACAAGTAGATGGAGAAGCAGGCAGAGAGAGAGGGAGAGAGAGAGGGAAGCAGGCTCCCTGCCAAGCAGAGAGCCCGATGCGGGACTTGATCCCAGGACCCTGAGATCATGACCTGAGCCGAAGGCAGCGGCTCAACCCACTGAGCCACCCAGGCGCCCAAGACCTTTATTTTTTAAAAAGATTTATTTATTTTGAGAGAGCAGAGGGGACAGAGGGAGAGGGAAAAAAGAATCTTCAAGCAGACTCCCTGTTGAGCATGGAGCCCAACATGGGGCTCCATCTCATGACCCTGAGATCAAGACCTGAGACAAAATCAAGAGTTGGGTGCTTACCTGACTGAGCCACTCAGGCACTCCAAGAAAACAAGAAACAAAAAACGAAGAAACAAAAAAACCTTTGAAGAGAAATTCTCTGTTGACAAAATACATACCATTGAAAGGAATCATTTGAAATATAAATACACATCTTGCTTTGTGAAAATCAGTGCCTAGTTATGATTGCAAAATGCTCCTTAGTTTAAAATACAATTATAAATACACAGTATGATAAACCCTTCTGAAGCTTATATTTATTATATATTCATATTTACTATATTTCATACGTTTCCACTTCATGGAATACAATCTGAGCAAAGAACGTAACTTCCACTAGGTAATGGAACATACAGAAATATTAAGTTTCCAGGTTTGGAAATTACAGATGCTTGAGTCATGGTCATGTGTTTGAAAATCAATTTACCAAATGTATAGATCAAGGCTCAGTTACAGAAAGCATCTAGTTACTCCAGGTCTGGAAGTTAAATGTTCAGGGTTGCTGTCCCAGCTGCGTTTCTACTTCATCTGTAATTGAGGTGAATAGAATTGAGGTTCCTCTTAGCTTTAAAATTCTGAACTTACTTGATCTTATCATGACTTTATAGTAAAAGGACTTTTGAACTTGTTTTAATTGTTTGGATTGCATTAAAGCATTCGCATTTTAAAATTTAGCAAATTATTATTGGACCATGAGATTTGAAAAGGATTACCCACTTGGCTTTTAAGTGGACCAAATGAATTCTGTCTATGAATTAGTCTGAAGCAATACCACCACCTGGTGGCCTCTCCTCAAATAAGACAACCTTTGTGAAAATGGTAGTTTGGCCAAGAGGTTCTGGTGTAGCTATTTTAGGAAACACATTTAATTATACTGCACAATATACGTTTAAGTTAACTAACCTCATGGCATGGCCTTAAAAACTTATTTTATAATTCAACAAATATTTTAGTGCCCAAGTACAAGAAATATTGGCATTCACAGTATGTAATAGGTATAATAAATAAATGATAATATATTTAGTGGCAAGTTCTAAAGAACATCAGGATGAGGAGGATGTTGGGTAGGTTGCAATTTTATTTTTTATTTTTTTAAATGTTTTATTTATTTATTTGACAGATCACAAGTAGGCACAGAGGCAGGCAGAGGGAGGTGGGAGGGGGAGGCAGGCTCCCTGCTGAGCAGAGTGTTCCATGCGGGGCTCCATCCCACAACCCTGGGATAGTGACCCAAGCCAATGGCAGAGGCTTTAACCCACTGAGCCACCCAGGTGCCCCAGATTGCAATTTTATTTATTTATTTATCTATTTTTAGAAAAAGATTTTATTTATTTATTTGACAGACAGAGATCCTGAGTAGGCAGAGAGGCAGGTGGGGTGGGGGGTGGGGAAGCAGGCTCCCTGCTCAGCAGAGAGCCCGATGTGGGGCTCGATCCCAGGACCCTGGGATCATGACCTGAGCTGAAGGCAGAGGCTTAACCCACTGAGCCACCCAGGCAGCACCCCCCCCCCCATTGCAATTTCAAATAGAATGACATTTGAGCAAAACTCAAAAGGTGAGGTCAATTCTTTGTGCTTGTTTGAATAATAAAATTCCACAGACCTACAATCTAAATATTTAGCTTTAATTCCAGCATGCCACTATAAATTGTTTCCTCAAGTATTTCTTTTTAGTAAGCAGGAACTGTAATACAAGGCCAATATAGTAAGAATGACTACATTTTAAAAAATGATATTACCCTAAAGATAAGTATCTTTCCTAGATAATGACTGTCCTTAGTATCAGAAAAGATACAGGAAGTGGAAGTTTTGTTATCTAACTTTTCACAACCTTAAATTTTCCTTTACACTCTGAAAACTGTGTTCCTATGAAAGTAGGAACTGCTGCAGCCTTAGGAGTTGGGAACTGAGAGAAGGGAGAAGAAGGTAGAGCTGCGATGTTATCATCAATAAAGACTAGCCAAGTTTCTTCAAGTGGTTTATGGCTTTGCTTTTACAAATGTCTCAGCACTTTGTGAAACAATTTAAATTTTCTGTCTTAAGCATCCTTGGGTTAATGAGTGCACCTTGAGAGTAGGGATTGTTATAGACTACTTAATAGGCAATAGCATAAGGCCTTGAACATGGTCAGGAAAAGTTATTTTAGTTGTTCTAAATCTACATTAGAAAAAAATTTAATATCTCAGTATTTGCAGATTTTTCTGTAGATCAAATGTTTCTGAGAATAAAGTTTTTGATGCAGTCAGGAAATGAGATCAAATCTTAACAGACAAGGCAAAGAGTTAAATGGATAAATTTTAAAAATAAAGTGTTTGGGGGCATCTGGATGGCTCAGTCTTAAGCATCTGACTCTGTTTGGTTCAGGTCATGATCTCACGGGGCCTGAGATCCAGCCCTGCCCTTTGGTGAGGAGTGTGCTTGGAGTCTCTCCCTCTGCTCACCAACCCCTGTCCCCAAATGAGTAAATACATCTTCAAGAAAATAAAAAAAAGCTTTTTAAAAGATTTTATTTATTTGAGAGAGAGAATGAGAGAGAGTGAGTGAGCACAAGAAGGGGAGGGTCAGAGGGAGAAGCAGACTCCCCGATGAGCAGAGAGCCTGATATAGGACTCAATCCCAGGACTCTAGGATCATGAGCTGAGCTGAAGGCATTTGCTTAATCAACTGAGCCAGCCACGTGCCCTAAAAATAAAAGTTTTTGATCAAATCACCTAAAAGGTTTTTATTATACATTTTAAAAAACGATTCCATCGTGACTTGTAATTAGGTGCTTAATACACCTTATAAAAGGCTGAAATGCCACCTAATAGTATTAACAATGCTTTTTCATCTGTATATAGCGCTTCAGTTTACTCAGCGTCCTCAAAAAGTCTCATTTGCTTATCTGGTTCAGAATATGCGGTGCAAATATAAACTTTACAGTGTATCTTTCCTTTCAGTTCTCCCTTAAAAGGAATTCGTATTTTCAGACAATTATGTGCATTATACTGGAAACATAAATCTGGCATGGGCCAAATCTGAAGTGGTAATGGACAAGATTTGCCAAGTGGCAGTAGCTCAGCGTGGGAAGATATGGACTGGAGGTGGATGAAGAACAGGTGAAAAAGGTCAGTGGAATCTCAGCCCACTGAGATCCAACAGCTGGGATAACATAATGCTTACAAAGCACAACCTTAAAAAGGTCTAGATGTTTAAAGAGTGGCTCAACTCTCCCATAAATAAACAATAAATAACAAATAAAACCGAACTTCTCCTTGGAAGGAAAATTTTTGTGAATTTATGATTGAGAAGCCAGGAAGGGAGGCGAGAGCAACAGGCAAATCTAGTTCAATGCCTAGGCAGCTGGAGAGGTCTGAAAATTGAAGTAAAAACGAAGCAGTCCATAAACGTCTTTTGAATGGATGAAAATCTCTACTTTAAATAAAAACATAATATGCAAAAATGGTATTTGGAAGGAGACAATGTATACAATGGTGACTTCTGTGAAGAACTGTGGGATTGAGGGCTAGAGATAGGTTTACTTTTCGGTGTGCCTGTAAGACTTTTTTTTTTTTTTTTTTTTTTAAAGGACTATTTATTTGAGAGAGAGCGAGAGAGAGCTGGAGCGAGAATGGGAACACAAGCAGGCTTCCCATTGAGCAGGGAGGCGGAGGCGGGGCTGGATCCCAGGACCCTGGGATCATGACCACAGCCAGAGGCAGACGCCTAACAACTAAGCCACCCAGGTAACCACCTTTAAGAGTTTTAAGACACCCACACTCAACCTTTTAAAAACGTTACAGTCTAAAGGCCCCTGGGGGCTCAGCGGTTAAGCGTCTCCCTTCGGCTGAGGTCATCATCCAGGGACCTTGGATCCAGCCCCATTTCGGGCTCCCTGCTCAGCGGAGAGCCTGCTTCTCCCTCTCCCACTCCCTCTGCTTGGGTTCCCTCTCTCGCTGTCTCTGTCAAATAAATCAATAAAATCTTAAAAAAAAAAAAATCAGAATCTAGGGGAATCCCTTTTTCCCATCTTCCCGGTATCACTTCCTTCCTCCCAGTACAGTTTTCTGTCAAGACCGGCATTACTCTCACGCTCCTGGAGGGAACAGGTCCTCAGTCCTTGTGATCTGAACCAGCTCGTCCATCCTGCCCATCGCAGAAGAGGGGTCAGGTGCTCAGGTGGAAGAAAGGGGTGAACGGCTCTAACGCAGACCCTGCACGCCACTGCGACTCCAAAAACCCCCAGTTAGCGACCTCAAGTGTAAGGTTGACTAGTATTGGCCGTGCGGGGCTGTTTCTACCATTATTACGCAGTCCTATTTCCGTGTGGGAAAAGCACCCAGGAAAAGGTACGTCTTCCCCGCAGGGTACTTCAGCACCTACAACTTCTGCGACGCTACACCCCGTGCCGGCGTCCATTCCGGCTGCAGTGTGGAGGCCGGACTCGAAGTTTTGGTTGGCAGATTCGCCACTTTTGGGTGTCAGAATTTAAAATGAAAATTTGAATTTCCCTATTTGGAAGCCCTTTAAGTACAAGAAAACAGAATCAAGAGAGATTTGGGGTCCTTGAATATTTTTATCTTCTGGCTTCCACCTAGCGCGCCGCAAAGTTTCGTCGAAAGCGACGACGCGGACGCTCAGGTCGCCGTTCCTGGCGCGTAGGCGCTGCGGCCCTTCGCTCCCGCCCCCGCCGGGAGTCCGACGTGGAAGTTGCTGGCTGACCGGACTTCCAAGGGATTCGCTTGGGAGCCGAAGCCGGACCCGGAGGCCAAGGCGAGCAGAGGTGGAGGCGCCGAGGCCCGAATAGGAGTAGCTGCCGAGGCCGGGGCCTGTCTCTGACCACCGACAAGGGCGGACAGGCGGTTCACCATGGGTGAGGAATCCGAGAAAGGCTCCCAAGAGCGATGGAGGTGCTGCGGCCAAGGGCTAGGATCAGGAGGAGGAGGAGGGCCAGCCTGGGAAGCCCAGAGTAGTCAGCTTTTCAGGGGCGGGTCGCTGAAGACTTAACTTACCTTGGCTGGTCACCTGTGGGGGTGGACCCTGCTTGGAACTTTCGCCCCTGCTCTCACTCTTGTCCCCTGTATCCCAGAAGGGTCAGGGGGTGGGGGCAGCGCGGCCCCGGAGAGCGCTTCGGCCTGGGAACCCGGCCCTGAGTCCTTAACCCTGACCATGAACTTTTGCCTCACCTCCTCAGACCCAGCTTGACTGGGGGGACAGAGTTGGCCTTGAGAAGCTTGGCAGTTTGTCAGTCGCAGGTTTCTTGCGTTAAAGATGAGATCTGACCTCACAGTGGAAGCTTGATTCTCTTGTCCTGGTCCCTGGGATTGCGTCAGCTTAAAAAATCCAAAGGGAATGTTGCTCCAATGTTTTCTAGCCAACTTGGTATTTGCTTGCTTATCTGTAGCTTTTCATGGAAATGATAGAGTAAGGTGGAGAAGGAAATAGGGACTGTATTGGTCATTCCTGGTCAGTGAGCGAAATTTTAAGATCGGTATTTGGAGTGCTAATTGAGGTCACAGCATTGTCCTCACAAGCACCAGCTATCGCTAGCTTCCCTCCCGGCTGGAACCCAAATGAAGGTGCAGATTTTTAAACTGGTTCACAACTGTCCAAATGATGCAAATTCTTTGGATTATTTTAATTCCTCTTCCATTTTCCAGGGGATTTACTTCTTGTCTTGGAACACAAGTGCTTTCCTGTCTTTTCCCATAACACCCTTAAGTCTTTTTTTCCTTAAAGATTCTATTTTTAAGTAATCTCTACACCCAGGGTGGGGCTCGAATTTACAACTGTGAGATGAGTGCATCCTCCACAGACTAAGCCAGCCAGGTGCCCCAGGTTTTATTCATTCATTCATTTATTTTTTTATTTTTTAAGGTGTAAAAGGTAGAATAGATTTTGTCAAGTTATGCACCTCTGTTACACTTTTCTAAGGTTCTCTGGCCCATAGTTCTTCATTTTTCTAGACCTGAGGCTCTTAATTGTGTCATTTCTGTGTCAGATAACCATGCATTGCATGTGATATCACTTCAGTTGTCAACTTTTTTTTTTTTTAATTGTTCATGTAACTGTCTTTTAATCTTCTCTGATGACTTTTGGTGGGAAGGGGCCAAAGTGGTTTTTTTTTTTTTTCTGGTAATCATTAAAAAAATGTATTTTAAAAAAGAGTGGGAGGCTTAACTAGCTGAGCCATCCAGGTGCCACAGAAGCTTTTAATCACCAATCAGTGCTGATTCTGATAATCATAACTCTTGTTCACAAGTGCTTTTATGTTACACAGTGCCTTATGTATAGGAAACTTTCCGGAAATGTTTAATGATACATTGATACATTTATTACTTTTTTAAATGAGTTTTCTCTCAAAATTAGGTTTTGTTATTTTGGGCTTCTGTGTTTCAGTTTCTTTTGCAAGTTATATTAGAGAGATGATGGTGGTGCAATACAGTGAAAACAATAGCTTTTCACATGTGAGGACCTTATTGTCCCACTGTCATTCTGATTTGTTCTTTAGTGTTTAGGGGTTGTGAGGAGATCATGCTAAGCTATCTATATTCTCATGATTAGAAAGTGAGCTCCAGGGGGCGCCTGGGTGGCTCAGGCAGTTAAGCACTTGCCTTTGGCTCAGGTCATGATCTCAGGTTCCTGGGATCCAGCCCCTCATCAGGCTCCCTGCAGGGAGCCTGCTTCTCCCTTTTTCTCTGCTGCCCCCCTTGCTGTATTTTCTCCCTCTCTCTCTGCTGCTCCTCCTGCTTGTGCTCTCTCTCTCACCTCTCTGGAATAAGTAAGTAAAATCTTTTAAAACAATTTACATAAAACAGTGAACTCCATGAGGACAGTGGTTCTCTTATTCGGGAATATATCTTCTTGTGCCTTCCTGACACATTTAGGACTGGTGACAATCAGTAATTACTTGTTTGATCTTGATTAGCATATATCATTGGTAGCAAACTTATGCACCTAAGAATTGAGGAGACTATAACAGTATTATTCAATTCGGTATCACTTTCAAAGGGCAAGATTAAATGTTTTATGGACTTAGTTCACAAAATGATACTGAATGCATTTTTTCTTTTATTACTTTTTCAGGTGGGTTTTTCTCAAGTATTTTTTCCAGTCTGTTTGGAACCCGGGAAATGAGGATTTTAATTTTGGGATTAGATGGAGCAGGAAAAACTACAATTTTATACAGATTACAGGTTGGAGAAGTCGTTACTACTATTCCTAGTAAGTGTTGGTATGATAAACTAATTGTAGGGGTTCTTGTTTTCCATTTAATGTAATGATTATGTAATTTTAATATAGTAAGGTTTGTAAACTTCTAGTATGGACATAATATTGGTAACATTATTTTTCATAAGTTTAGAGGCAGTTTGTAAACCCCTGTGCATGGCTGGGTTTTGCTCTTTAGAGCTATTTTTAAAGTTGGCTGGAATTAAGCCACTTTAATGAAGGGAAATGAAGAGCCATTTTCATTGAGAGCCATTATCTTTATTGATAAAATGAAGATAACACCCACTGACTTTATGAAGTACATAAAATACTTTGTAAACCTGTTTAAAGAATTATGTAGGTGTTAAGTGGTGTTATTGCATCTGATAGGCTTTTTTCCCCCTATTTGTTACAATTTTAATTAAGATTTGTTTCTCTTATTTAATTCTGTTGATTGCTTTTAAAGAATGGAGTGGAAGAGACAGACTCTTGAATTAATCTGGTACCTTTTTAGGTATTACTGATATTTTTAAATCAAGAAACACCTCAACTTTAAATCAGTTGTTGATACCTTAGAAGGATATTCTCAAACAGTCCTGTTTGACTACATGAGAATACTGTTGTTTATACTTTTTTAATTTGTTGATGTGAATTTACTTAGAGAATATTAATATATTTAAACTAAGAGTTTGTAGAATTTGCTGAAGAGTATTAAATTATGCCTCTGAAATCACTCGTCACTCAAGATATTTTTATATTTAGTAGTATTTAAATTTCCAGATTAAAAAAGAAGTCTTAGGTTTCATGAAAGAAGAACTTTTTCAGCCCCGTGGCATCGGTTATTTTCTTTGTGCCATCTTCACTAAATTTTAGTTCCCGTGGTTCTTGCTTTTCAAAGTAACCCATCTCTGTTGTGGTTAAGTCTTGGCCCTTGCAGTGCACACAGCCCAGTGAATTGCATTTCAGTGAATAAACTGTACAGCATACTCTTGTCCTGTGCATATAAACAGTGTTTGTAATTGAGGTAAAGATGGTGATTACACTCCTACCTAATTCCAAGGAAGATATCATAAACTTGCTTTTTTAGTTTTTCACTCAGGTGTAGTATAGCTATTTTTCAGTTGTGATAGAGAATGTTTACTGTATACTCATTAGAAGCATTTACCAACATAGACTTAAATTTAAAACAAAAGTTAATTGTCCAGTTATAGCTATAAGTCATTTTTCACTTTGATTTTTTAAGCTTCTAAAATCTTGGAAACCAGTTTTCTCAGAATCCTCTCCACCCTCCCTTAGATTCCTTTCAATGAAAACAGTATCCTGCCTTAGCCATGTGGTGTTAGAGCTCCCCCGAAAAAGGATGGGAGGGAAGAGAGATGGGACACTTCCCATTGACCGTCTAGCCACAACCTTACTACAGATGAGCTCTTGAGGAAGTCTGCAAAGGGTCTGTGAGATTGCCACACTTAGAGAAACCAGTTTCCATAAAGTAGTATATAGGTATTGCCGAATCCTTAACCTACTTGAAGTTTAGAATTTAGGCTTTCTTGGTTTTGTTCCCTGTTTACTTGCTGTCCGTCAAAATTCCATTTTTTGTAATGCATCTGTGGCTGTTCTTTCTAAACATAACCTCCTAAACACTTGTATGCCAGGGTTGTATTATACAGGGAGTTTAACAGTATGATTTCCATTGAGCTAAAAATTCTATATTTGTAGAGGTGACTAGGGATTCTTATATAACCTGGAAGTGGTGCTGATATTCCTAATTGATGGTGTGTGTGTGTATAGCACAGCAACTGTTTTGTCTTTGTCTTAAGTGGAATAATTTAACCAATAATGTGATTCAGTAGTAATTCGTTAATTGCTAAAACTGGATTGGATACTTAGAATGCATTAGTCTACATAGACTACTGATTTTGATTTCTTTTCTAGCTATTGGATTCAATGTTGAGACGGTAACATACAAGAACCTTAAATTCCAAGTTTGGGATTTAGGAGGACAGACAAGTATCAGGTATGGTATACAGAGACCAGATTACTTTGTAGTACTGAACATTTAGTAAGCCCTTTAAAGGTTAAGAGCAGTAAGTCAAATATGTTTTCTTTTGGAATTTAAATGGTAACCACTTGGTTTAAAATGAGGTAAAACTACTTACTCTCTCAGTTGAATTAAAATAAAAAAATTTAAGGAAGCCAGTTCTTCACATATTACCTTAATGAAAAGTTTTTTCATGAAAATTCAAGATCTAATTACTTCAGTAGTTTTTATCTGAAAAGGGTCTTCCATTTAGTTCTTGTCACTCTGTCTTGAAACAGACTGCTTTGGATTTTATAAAAATAACTTTCAGCCCACCATTTAGGGCTAATGTGAACATAGATACCCTGTAGAACTTAGGTCTTCATAGGTCTCCTGCCCTGCATTCTATGCTTGGCATGGCCACTGTGAGGGTTTGGTGACTGTCAGTGTTGCTCACTGTGGTACCTACCATCTTAAAACATAAGTAGGACATTCTCCAAACATCCTCCTGACTTTTAACTGGTTTTATTTTTATTTTCTTTAAAGATTTTATTTATTTATTTGACAGAGAGAGACACAGTGAGAGAGGGAACACAAGCAAGGGGAGTGTGAGAGTGAGAAGCAGGCTTCCCACTGAGCAGGGAGCCCGAAATGGGGCTGGATCCCCGGACCCTAGGATCCTGACCCATGCTGAAGGCAGATGCATAATGGCTGAGCCACCCTGGTGCCCCTTAACTGGTTTTATTTTTTGAACCACTTTTGTGTCCCTGTCTAATTTTAGCCATTTCTGCTCATGAAGTCTTCAGTAGTCAGTTTAATGTCTGCTGTATAAAATCATATTAAAAGTTTTTTTTAAGAACCCATTCCTTAAGGAGTTCCTAGTTAGAGAATTATTAGATGTCATAATAAGGTCTATGTATAACTTTATCTCAGTACGGTTAGTGATTTCATAGATGGATTATAAAGTCCTCTCTTAGCCTAAAGTCTGAACTCGTTTTGAAACTTCTGATCCTGTGAATTATGTTTATCATTCCACATCTGAAGGATACGATACATACCATCAGAAACATTGATTCTAACACGGGGGGCTGGCAAGATTGGCATGTAAACCTCCTAATCCCCATCATTGCCAAGTCCTAGCATATAAATTAACATAACTTGTTCTTTTTCTTTTAGATAATAATATATTCTCCCTTTCTGAATTTTCTTTAGGCCATACTGGAGATGTTACTATTCAAACACAGATGCAGTCATTTATGTGGTAGACAGTTGTGACCGAGATCGAATTGGCATTTCCAAATCAGAGTTAGTTGCTATGTTGGAGGTAAGAAAACTTTACTCAAGTGTAGGGACATCCTTTACATCTGCTTGCTGTTTTTATTGTTACTACTTGCAGGAATAATTAAAAGCAGGAAAATTTCCCCCCTTGGCTTTAGTGTCATTTTCTTTTATATAAATTACTTCCTATTCTAGAAATTCTGTTGGGAAGAGAGATGGAGACAAAAAGACCAAAAAAAAAAAAAAAAAAAAAAAAAAAATCCAAACAGGAAGTTCTTTAAACTAGATTCTTTCTAGGAACCTCAGAGGTAAAACTCTCTCTAAACTGAAGAAACTATTTTAAGTTACTCCTGTGAAGTACTTTTTCATAAAATCTATTTCTAGTTGTATAACTTAGTTTAAGGAAGCAGATTAGGGTATAAAAACAAAGCCTGTTTGTTTGTTTTAGAATTTCTGGGTTTCTGGCACACCTCTGGCCCTTGTTTATCTCTTCCAGCTTTCTCATTCTTTATTCTTTCCAGTGTTTACAGCTTTAGTCATACTGACCTCTCTGTTCTTTGGATACTCCAAGCTTGTACATTCGATGCTTGGCTTAGGGCTTTTTGCACCTGCTCATATTTCTGCTTGGAATGCTCCTCCTCCACATCTTTGCATGGCTACCGTCTTGGCATGTTTTATCTCATGTTTCTGCCTCAGAGAGGAGCCTCAGTTATTTGCTAACACCTTATTCTGCCTTATTTTTTGTACAACTTACTCTTTCTTTCCAGTATTTTAAAATATATTTGTTCATATATGTCTCCCACCCTAAAATGTAAGTTGAGTTTACCCTAATACTCCTGATGTGTGGAACAGTGCACAACACTTAAAAACTCAAAACATTGTAGTCACTGAAATTCATAAGGTAATTTATTGGCTAGCTGAATTCAGAGGATGCATTAAATAATCAAAAGTTTAAAAAAATCTCCAGTTGTTAAATAAGCTTTTCAAATGTGCTTATGGTTCATTTAAGTAATAACGAAATTGCCTTTGTTTGTGAAAATTAGATGAGTAAGTTCCCTTTTCCTGCCAGAACTATGATTCTGACTTAGCCAATCATTGAATGCTTAAATGTTTTCTAGGCCATTTGATTACCAGAGTAGAAGCATTCTCAGAATACGTCGGACGTCTGATTTCTTCACTAATGACTTCTTAATGCTTTCTGAGTTATAAATTGCAGACCCACTGATTTTAAAATGTTGCTTATTTTTTTTCACAATGTAGCATATTTATCATAAGAGCTTCTTAAAACAAATTGAAGTGTAAGGAATTTTAAGGGACTGTTTAACTGCTTTCAGTGTAATGGATTTTTAAAATAAAAGCTTACTTAGTTAGATATAATCTAAATGGTATGGATTTTTGTCATAAAAAGTACTACATAAAAGAAAAGTGTTATTAGCTTCAGTATACAGTTTCTTGAGTTGTGCTGGATTATTTGTGAAATTGGGATTTGACTTGTGTAATTTTATGAGTAAGAACTAAAAATTATTCATTCTTTAGGAAGTAATTTATAATTGATTCAGTCACTGAATGTATAATATAAAGTACATGGAACTTATGAGTCAGGTCTGTTCTGTTACATTCAAACTTGCAAAACCAATTTAAGTTATTTTTGTACACAAAAATACATTCTTCCTGGAGTAAAGAATTGAATGTAAAAAATTGAAGTTGTTAACTCCAAGAATATGTAAGAGAATATGTTTAACGTTTCTAGATAGGGAGGATCTTTCTAAATCAAAGGATTGGAAGGAATTACAAAAGAAAAGATAGATTTAATTATATTAATACAAACGAAAACCGTGCAAATACAAATTAATGTAAAACAGGGAACCAGTACATAGTTTTACAATCAGTGATTAAGGATTAGTGTTCTTAATCATATCAAGACCCTTTGCAAATAAGTAGAAAACTGAGCAAAAGGCATGAACGTAAAGTGCACAGGAGAAAACTGTATTGCACATAACATTTGCATTTCTAATACTCTGATAATATTTAATGAGATGCTGTGTTTGGAAGAATATGTAATTTCTAATTCTTCCAATGCTGTCATACACTGTTGGTGGAGCCTAAATTATTATAACCTTTCTGGAAGGTATTAATATATATATAATAAGAATCCCAATATAGTTCATACTTTGATTCTACTTTTAGAGAATTTGTTAAGGAATTAGAGATTCATACAAAGATTTCTGTGTAATGACTGTGTCCCTCGGGTTTCTGTAATAGTCAAGTAAAAAGAACCTAGTGAGAGTCTAATACTGGAGAACAGTTACATAGTTGATGGTAATATGTATTCATAGTATAGAGTGTATTTAACCATTACATTTTTTGGGAAAATTTTGATTGTTTGGAAAAATATCCATGATTTAATGTTTATTTTTATAGAGCAGGTATAGAACAGTATATAAATGTGATCTTAAATGTGTTAATGTATATATTAATAAACTGTAAGTATCTGAATTATAAAGCAGTAGAAAATATCGAATATTAAGAGTGATCATTTTTGGGAGGTAGGATTATGGATGAAGCTTTTTTCCTTCATACTTCTCTATAATTTCAAATAATTTATAATGAACATTGTAGATTCAAAATTATAGAATAAACTTTTAAAATAATATAGTTGTTGACATTTCTTTCTAAAGTCAAGGAAGCAAATTGATTAGAGAAAATTAAGTACCTTCTATTTTATTTAGGAAGAAGAGCTGAGAAAAGCCATTTTAGTGGTGTTTGCAAATAAGCAGGACATGGAACAGGCCATGACTCCCTCAGAGATGGCAAATTCACTTGGGTTACCCGCACTGAAGGACCGAAAATGGCAAATATTCAAAACTTCTGCAACCAAAGGCACTGGCCTTGATGAGGCAATGGAATGGTAAAGTATATTTACAGAAGCCATCTGTGCATTTGTTTGTGTGTGTAGCTCTTTGTACACATGTGCTTTCCCTTTAGTCTTATGGATGAAATTCAGATTACTTTGCAGCTTATCATATTAAGTTCTTCCAGCCTTTTCTTCCTCTGGTCTTCATATACATCGGCTATTATTTCAGCCACACCTACCTGATTATAGATAGATAAGCCAGCTTTCTGCCTTTTTTTTTTTTTTTTAAAACTTTTCCCGTCCTTACCACATCCTCCAGTTCCTTATCCTTCAGGACTTAGGTTAAGACTGTCTTCTTCTCAAGAACCTTCCCTTACAGATCTCCATGCTCACTGCCTTAACACACACATAGTTGGATGTCCTTGTCACAGACCAGTGATACGGTAGTTACACTGTCATGTAATTGATTTGTGCAATTTGAGACTAGTTTTCACCTCTGAGTTATGCACATCTGGCCATGCTGCAAGTAGTTAACAGCCCGGAAAAAAGATACTTGGTCTTTTTGATTATTCATTCAGAGCACAGATAAAAGTGAAAGCTAAAAGGCTTTCATGGAAATTGGGTCCATAATGTTATTCTTCAGTGTAACTATCTTAGCTTTCATCATTTAAAATGCTTTGAAATCCACTGTCAGCATAACTATAAGTGATCATGCTCTATACCTGAAAGTTTGAAGTTAATGTTACGAAACTGTTTTGTCTTCACAGGTTGGTTGAAACATTAAAGAGCAGACAGTAGTTCAGTCACTTCTACCCTTGTGAAATGAAGACTACATCCTATATCCCTTTGGAAGGAAACAGTTAAGTGGGCTTCATGCTACTAAATGTTAAAACTGTGTGATTGTTGGCATATACTGAACTGAATGCAATATTTGTAATAAATATAAAAAATAAGTATTTGGTTGGAAGGGTAACTCACCCATGATTGAACCAACTGAATGTCTGTTCTGTGTAATGTAAAATCCTCCCTTGCTTTCTTGTGTTAAGTATATATTCTATTTGTATGGAATTCTTATTCAAATAGAGTCCTATTAAAGAATGTACTCTTTACTGAGGAAAAACTCTCCTATTTTTGAATTAGTAGTTGCAGCTTGTTTGTATAAACACTAATAAATATCTTAACCCTGATTTTTTCCACTAAAATGAATTAAGTTCTTCCAAAGATTAGACAGTAGAGTAGGGACATGGTTGGGTAACAGAGTCTTCATTTGGTTAATGACCACTTTAAGCTGTTTTGTTTAAAAGCTTTTGGGTATAGGCATGAAGCTGAAAAATTATTTTGCTGGTTAACCTCATTGACATCTGTAATTGTCATTTTATAGTACTTGTATGGTTGCCAAAAAAGTTTTCATATATATAGGAACCCTGTGATAGAGGTAGGACAGGTTGTAATGTCTTTATTTTATGGACATGGACCCAAGGTTCTGATTAGTTGGCTTGCACAGGGTCACCAGCTAGTGAGGTCAGAACAGGGCTCAAAGTGAGATTTCGGTGTCAAGCTTATCCCATAAACTGTGTAATTCCTCAAAACTCAATACTGGCAAGATAGACATCCTTAATTGCCTACATAAAATTATGCTAATTGAAGTAGACACGGTATATTCAAAATAATTTCCATAAATTTGTCTGTACTAGTAGAGGTAGTAAAAACAATCCTAAAGGGTTATATTTGATGGAATCCACAACATATTAAAGGAAATTTTTAAAAAACCTATTTTAAGAAGCACTGTAAGAGGTATCTTTACTGTCTTTCATTTCTTTATCTGTAATTGGACATGTAAATTTGAAAAGCCAAACATTATTGGTGTACAGGGAGAAACTGTGCTCAGTTTCTTGGCTTTAAAAAATAGACTTAGTGCTAGGATATCAAAAACAGTTACTTTCAAAGGAACTTTTCAAACTGTCCAGTCTACCACACAATTGGCTATGGTGGTGACAGAATATGGTCCCTTGTATTTACTTAAACTGGGGGGAATCTTTAAGTTGGACAACCAGCATTTAAAAAACTTGATGCCCCTCATACTAGTGGCCCATTCCCTGTTCCTGCTACTGCCTTTCTGGAGGCCTCTAGCCTCTTTGTTTCATAGTTTGATCATTTAGATCAAAGGAAATGTGGCTTTCTCTTTTCACCTGCAGGACTTCAATGTTTTTACCCATTCCCCAGCACCCATTCTTAATTTGGTTTCTGAAGTCTAATTTGAAGAACAGGTTCTAAGCCCAATTGTTCTCAGTGCTGCTCCTACGGTTACTGAGCATGTAATTAACATTGTTTCATAGTTTCCAAATCACTCCTGATAGACTATATATATGTATATATATAATCTTGGAATCCAGTGTGGTGCCTGGCACATTGTGGCACCTTAAAGTATATGCATGGTTGAAATAGTAGGTTATATGCCAGCTAGGAAAATACCTCTTCAGCTTCTCTTGGGTTCCTTTCTGGTCAGTGGCTGGGTTTGTACCTAAATAGCTCAGTACATCCCCCGCAACCTGCCCACTTTAGGAATACTGTTGAGAGGTATGGGAGAAGAGAGGCCCTGGCAGGCAGATGCTGGGCAGCAGATAGCTCTTGGCGTCTTGAACACTGAGCACACCTGAAGTAATAGCCAAACCACCACGTGAATGATCCTTATCTCTGTTTTATCACAGAGACTAGAATGTGGTAAATAGAGCATATACTGATTTTAATATGGTATAAATTATGAGGTCCTTGTCTAGCAGAAAATGACTATATAGGTAAATTACAGGAGTTTGAATGATATAAAAATCTACTGAATATTATTTTGAAGAACGATGAAAATGGGCAAAGCACCAAACTTAAAATCTGAACGCATGAGTTCTAGGCACAAACGGCCGTTCCTTCAGTTTGTTTGTCTGTCTGTTCTTCCATAAAACAAGAGACTTGGACAAACCATATCAAAAATTTCTTTTAGCTCTGATATTCTGTTTGTAACCCTGGTTGGTAATTGTGCTGTGTTATGTGTTCACATTTGAAAAAGGAGTGGTGGAATTTTGTATCTAGAATACTTGAGATGCACTTTAAGTTGTGGAAATGTAAGCTCCTTGAGGGTAGGGACCATACCTTATTTATTGTTAGTGTCCCTTGCATCTAGTGTGGTATACTCGGCATACAGTAGGCACTAAATAAATATTTACTAAATTGTTCTTAATATCCCTGAGATACTTGTTCTTTCTGCTTTTTGCCTTAGTGTTAACTCCTGATTTATATTAAAAATTTTCATAAAACTAGTACATGCACTTTAAATCACTTAGAATTAATTGCAGTCAGCCTTCTGTGATGCCCCGTGTTTATGCCTTTGGCACATTATAAACCCCTTGGAAGTAGGAGAACTCCTGTTTGAGATGAGCTACATCAAAACACAGATGCAAAAGTTCAGGAATGTTTGAACATTTAATTTCTATGCCATATGCTGTATTCTGACTCCATACTTAGAAATTATAAAAAGCATAGGCTTTCAATCCTGGGTGTGAATCCTGATTATGCCACCTACAGCCTATGTTACCCTTCGGTGAATTATTTAACTTCAGTCTCAGTTTCTTCATCTGTAAAGAACCAATTTTAGGCAGTTCTTAGGAATACTATGAGGACCAAATAAAATGTTAGCCAAATGCCTGGCACATAGGATGGATTGTTCTCTCCGCCCACCCAGATCCCTCCCTGCCCCACATATATCAAGCACTAAAATATTGCTTCCACATCAGTTGTAGATTGAGACAAAGATATCACATAGGTGAAGGTTTATAAGAGTTCCCTTTGCTTCACCAAGCTCGCCAGCACTTGGCATTGTCAACCTTATCAACCTAAAGAGTTCAAAATGGAATTTCATTGATGTTAATTTGCATTTTTATAATTATTGAGGTTGAATACAGGAGTAATTCAAAATATTTAATAACCAGACATAGCTGATGTAGGGGGAGGACCCCTGCCAATCCAGGTGTTAATTCTGTAATTTTTGGTGTGGGGAGATAGGGAATCTAGGACTCACGTAGTTAGGGTGGCACTTGGTGTCTCAAGGCAGTGACTACGTACCAACTAGTATGTAAGTACTTGAATGTTTAAGAACCAGTATAGCCACATCAGCTCAGTATTAATATTTAAGGGCCATTTATTTTTCTTCTCTCAATGCCTGTTTCTCCTTCCTGACACTTTTTCTACTGGATTGCCTTTGTTGATTCATACTTATTATACAACCTGCGTACTACATTCTTTATCTGTATATGCTACATACCATATCCCAGTTGTGTCTGCACAAACAGAAATTTTTAATATTCATGTAGAATTTATCACATGTTCACTATGGATAGCACTTCTTGTGACTTACTTTTGATATCTGACCAGGGAAAAACCCTGTTACCGCTTTTGAAGAACATCATGGCTATTTTCAGCTTATCTTCCATATAAATTTTAGAATCAGTTTGTTAGGATAATATGAAGAATTCTTGCAGTTATACACAGATATGCCTTTAACCAGTGGGATCCAACTTGGGAGGAACTAGTATCTTATGATACTACATCTTCCTGACCGTGATCACGGTTATTTCTCCATTTGCACAGATTTCTTTTAATGCCTTTTGATAAAGTTTTATAATTTTCCCCAGAAAAATACTGCAAATCACTTTTATTCCTAACTTATGTGTTCTGTTTTGCTGTTGTCTTAAAGTGTCACATGTTTTTTAGACAGTAAGGGTAACAGTAATATTATGAAGATGTTTTAATTTAAAAATAAATGAGCATGATTATATTAAACTGTGTAATATACAATCTGTGCCAGTTTAACTTAAATAATAAAACCTGCTGTGATTTCAGACCAGCAGATATGTGGAGAAATTCATGCTTTGGGGTAGATTGAGATATTTTATCAGCAGAGGGAGCACATTACTCCACCATTGCTAAATCTTTCAGGCTGTGGCGCTTTTGTCTCTTGGTCTTATAGCCTGGACGCAGGAACTCTATCTTTCTCTTCTTCGCTTCACTTTTATTTTTGTGTTTCTTCAGCTTTTTCTTGGCAGCAATATCAGGATTAGTTACAAACTTGGGAAAAAAAAAAAAGGAAATTTTATATTACTTTTAAAGTAAATGTTAAACCAGTAAAAATCAAATGCAGAAATGGGCCATTTTATTCACCTTTAAATATCACACATGTAACACATTCCCATTAAAGACAATCTGGTGCCCCAGCTGTAAAGTCCCCACTTCTCAAACACAGGCAGTTCCTCTTTCCTGCCTGTAAGTGTGACACACATGCATGCACATACCCCTGGTTAAAAATACTAAGTCTAAGGAACACCATAGTTTCAAATAGCAGACATACCTCTAAAGCCTTCCTCTTTTTCCGGAGTGCCCTTTTCTCATTAGCCTGCTTCTGTACTGAGGCAAAGGCTAAGGAGAAGCTCTCAAGTCCAACCAGCTTTTTGAGTAATTCTATGATTTCCTGGGATAGATTCTTAAGCAGAGGATCTGATAACACACAGAGTAATAATCAGAGGTAGTCATGTAGGAAAGGACACATTTGAACATCTATAAAACCAACAACATGCAAAATTTAAGCTCTTGGAGCATTATCACTTTTTATTACTTGAACATTAAACACTGATCTAAATCCAGCCTTTACGTGTCTGAGGTGGGAGGATGGAGGTGTTGGGCCTGACAGTCCCAGGCACGACTCCTCTGGGATGCACCAAGAGATCACAGACCATGAAGCCCAGTTTCCAGCGGAATCCTGGCTTGGAAGACACTAATTTGAGAACCTGACAAACAATTGGGGTTACTTTGTTGGCCTCCTCAACTTTGTGTGGATGGGGAAAGGTAAGTGTGTCTCTAGGCTCTCTCTAATTCATGGGTCATAGATGTTTAGCTCTGGCCGTAACCTTTTCTCGAGGGGGGGATCAAAGACTCTGAGAAGCTGACAAAAATCTTTGCTTTCCCACCATTCCCTGCCTTCTGTCTCCCAAATGCAAATGACCCACAGGTTTTTGTATTCAATTTCAGGAGCTGTTCTAGATTACAGCCTTTTTTTTTTTTTTTAAGATTTTATTTATTTATTTGACAGACAGAGATCACAAGTAGCAGAGAGGCAGGCAGAGAGAGAGAGAGGAAGTAGGCTCCCTGCAGAGCAGAGAGCCTGATGCAGGCCTTGATCCCAGGACCCTGAGATCATGACCTGAGCCAAAGGCAGCGGCCTAACACACTGAGCCACCCAGGCGCCCTAGATTACAGATTTCTTGAAGATGGGGAGTAGACTCCTTTCTACCATTGAACCTCCAGTGCCTGGCAAATATTAGGGACTCAATAAAATGCTGGGTGAGGAGAACCAAAGCAGACCTGGCCTTGACCATTGCTTTTTCCTCTTGAGAGGAAACAAGTTTTCTCTAGGTTGCAAGACTGAAATAGCTCCTGCTTTGACATTCACTTTGTTTTGTTTTAAAACTTACTATCTACTTTACCTCTGGTCTCTTTTCTACTATCTAGAGAGACCATTTAGGATCCGTGAGGGAAATGCACCAAATGCCCAGGCAAGAAAAATGAAAAATAGGAAAAGTAAAAATATTTCACACTTTTGGGGCACCTGAGTGGCTCAGTGGGTTAAGCTGCTGCCTCAAGTGTGTCTGCCTTCAGCTCAGGTCATGATCTCAGGGTCCTGGAATCAAGCCCCACATGGAGCTCCCTGCTCAGCAGGGAGTCGGCTCTCCCTCTGCCCCACCTCCCTGCTTGTGCTCTCTCAAAATCTTTAAAAAAATATTTCAACTTTGGCTTTATAATTCACAATAAGAGAATATACAGTTTATTACTCATTATTGTCCACAGCAGCATGAGGTTTAGAACTACTTCAAGTTATATTTCTTTGAATATTTAACCTATGCTTAGGTATAAAACCTCTTTTAGGAGAGAAACATTCACAACACAAGAAAGCACATAGAAAGCAGTCAAATATGCCTTATTTGTTTGCTACTAATTGTTTTGATTCCTATCAAGTTTTCTTAAACTCTGGCAAAGAGGGAGGAAGAAGGAAGCATTCAGGAAAGAAGTGAAGATTCCTGAGGTGCAAGTATTCAAAGACAGGCTGCAGTTACCCTGGTCCGAGTATGTGCTGTTCAGTTCTCGGAACAGAGGAGCTAAGATCACTGGGAGATACGGCTTCACCTTGTCTACTCCAAGATCCATCGCTACAGCTCCGAGAAACTTCAAGATGCACGTTCTCTGGAAGTAGAGATCATTCATTGTTCATTTGAAGTGTTTGTCTTACTGTAGCCATACAAACAGTTAACTTAGAAAACAAGGTCTCTATTGGGGTAGATATTACTGAATCAGTTTTGGGTTAAAAATTTCCTAGAGACTTGGGAGAATTACTAACACCACTAAAATGCTTTTTGTAATGTATTTTGTTTTAAAATGACTACTTTCAGTTACTCTGTACATTCATCGCACCTTTAAGGGGTTTCTAGGTGAATAGGCAGCCTCCAGTTTCGCGATCCGGGACAACTTCTGGATCAACCACAGCAGTGTGGCTGGCTTGCTGTGTTCTTCCTTTGCCTCCTCGTTCTCTTCTTTGTCAGAGTCCACCTCCTCATCTGCACAGGGCTTGGATTGTTTTACTTCCCCTGTGGCCACACCCTCTCCTGAAGTTTCGTGTTCTTCCACGTCTTCTTTTATCCCACCTTGCTTATCTTCAGATTCACGTTCCAGTAAATATAAGACTTTGGCTACAAATAGCAAATTCTTAACAACCTTAAAAAAAGGGGGGGGGGAGATAAAGGGAGGGATTGGGACTTTGATTTTGAAATAAATACAGCTTAGTAAAAGATAGGTATTCTACAATAAGGGGAAAAAATGTAAGTGGGTATTATACTATTAAACTGATGACTGTTCCAGATTTTGATAATCTTCAGATCTACCTTATAGTGTATCCAAACCCATTTTCATTTAACTCATCTACTTAGCCTAGTTCTACCCTTAAGGTCACAAAGAATACTAAGCAAACGATTTCATTCCAGACTATCTATTTACATTTTTAAGAGCGCTTTCATCCCTCCTCCATTAAATCTCTTCATAGATGTAAAAGTTTCCATGTATTGAGCAATGACTTTATACACAGCATTCTAATTCAACTCCAAAATATCACTATCAGGTACTATTATCAGGAGAGAAAACCACAGCTCAGAATTATTAAATGACTCCCTCAAAGACAAAGAAAGTGGTCAGCCAGGATTTAAAGGTCTTTAGAATTAAAGCCTACGTTCTTAGGCACTGAGCTCTTTCTCCTCAAATCCCATCTGATCCAGTTAAACAGCCCAGGGATCTAAATTTTAGACTTACAGTAATGAACCCATATATTGAGTCCCTAATTGAACTCCATGAAATCTCTGATACAGATATTTCATACTAACTATGTGAAGGAGGAAGCCAAGTTGGTTTTTGGTTCCTTTATCTTCCTGGATGCTCTGTTAGAGGTGCTGTGTGTCAAAAGTTCCCCCTAAATGAAGGACTCAGAACCCCATGCATTGTCCAAGGCAAGCCTGGCCATCAAGAATTCATACCAAGATTATTACTTCCTTTTTCTGGAACATTGGCCTTCCTGAAGACAGTCCCAGTTTTGGAGGCCTTTTGCCCTTGTGGCAGCCATTTCACCCTAAGATTACAGGGAACTAAATTCTGTAATTTCTTTCATCCTGGGTCAGTACTAGTAAATCCTTGTCCCAACTTTCTACAGTTTTATCTGTCAACTTCTGTTAAGATAGGTATTGTAGGGGTGCCTGGGTGGCTCAGTGGGTTGAAACCTCTGCCTTCGGCTCGGGTCATGATTCCGAGGTCCTGGGATCGAGCTCCGTATCCGGATCTCTCTGCTTGGTGGGGAGCCTGCTTCCCCCCAAACCCCCCGCCTGCTTCTCTGCCTGCTTGTGATCTCTGTTAAATAAACAAAATCCTTAAAAAAAAAAAAAAAAAAGATGGGTATTGTATGGGGCACCTGGGTGGCTCAGTTGGTTAAGCAACTGCCTTCAGCTTAGGTCATGATCCTGGAGTCCTGGGATCAAGTCCCACAGCAGGCTCCTTCTCAGCAAGGAGTCTGTTTGCCCCTCTGCCCCCCTCCCCCTTCTCATGCTTGCTCTCTTATTCTCTCTCTTTCAAATATAAATAAATAAAATCTTAGAAAAAAAAAAAAAAAAAGACTGGCATTATATGAGACCCCACCTGCTACTACCCTGCAGGATTTCTCCGGTCTCACTTTGCTATCCACCAAACAGCTTTCCATTCTTTTTCTGGCCCTGCCATATAATGAAGCATGCTATATTTTCATGAGGAAGTGATAGAAGTGTCAGGGTCTCAAGGCATGCTACTTGAGATCGCTCTTTGGATACAGCGTTCAGTTTCCATTGTCCCGTCACTTAATCTATACTGCTGTTCCATCTCGTCCATAACGACAAGAGTCATGATCAAATGCCTTGCTCATAACCAGATACCACAGCTATGTCATCTCATCATCTACCAACCCAATGGCTTTATCAAAGGAGATTAAAAATAAAGGGAACAAATCTTTTAAAAAAAAAAGGTAACAGTAGACCCTAATCAAAAGTTATTTATATCTGCTGCATATTTATAAATGCTTCCCTATTTACATTTTACTTATAGTAACATTTTATCATATGAAAACCCCTAAAACTTTTTAGTGACTTATCTGCCTTCTGTTAGGGATAGACTATTCTCAGACCACACTGTATCATGACCATTATGACTTTCTTTTCAGCTTCCAGGGCTAAGGGAAGGAAATATAGTTACTGTTCATGTTATTACATGAACAATCAATCAACTCAGTCAACCAACTAATACTCTTCAAAGCTTTGGTCACAATGTGGAATAGTTCTTAAAACTGAACACGGAAAGATTAATAGCTTCCTACTGTATCACCTTTATTGGGAATTTTAAATGAAGCCAAGAATACCCCCAACATGGATCCCGGAACTGATTAGATTTATATGATAACTGAACATGTATTTCAGTGTTATGTCTTTATTTCATTTAATACCCGAAGCATTAAAATAGGAAAACAAGGGGTGCCTGGGAGGCTCAGTGGATTAAAGCCTCTGCCTTCAGCTCGGGTCATGATCCCAGGGTCCTGGGGTCAAGCCCCGCATTGGGCTCTTTGCTCCGTGGGGAGCCTTCTTCCTTCTCTCTCTCTGCCTACTTGCGATCTCTGTCTGCCAAATGGATAAATAAAGTCTTAAAAAAAAAAATAGGAAAACAAACAAATACGAAATGTAAGCCTATTCCTAGACTTGGTAGATTATCCCTTATATTAAACCAGAATGATGACAATACTTACCTGCTCTCCTAGAGACTGATCTAAGAATTTGGAATGCAACTGATGGCAAGAGGCTAGGGAAATACTTTTCATCTGTGAAAAGAAAATGGACATTGGCAGACACAATGCAGGATACTTTTCATTGTTTTTAAAAACTCGAAGTAACTACCCATAATAAGGCAACTGAGATGCTTGATTTTGCTCTGAATGACTTGTACAAGTCTGGAGAGGGAAGATCCATCTCCTTCTACCTGCCCCAAGGGACTTCAGCTCAAAAAAATGGGATACTTTCAAGCTCTAGGGTGATACAATCCTTCAGATCATTCGTAGAAAACTTGACAACATTCCAGTATTTTTTCCCTTCTTTCCTTCCCTTCCATCTTCTACTTGTTTAGTATTTATAAAGTTCCTACTATGAGTCATGCATCGTTTTAGGCCCTAGGAATTCGGAGATGGATACAACATGGTTTCTCACTAATATTTTCATGAACACCAACTCATTTAGGACGCAGGATCGATTAAGCAGAAGTCTGACTAGATGGATAGTCTATAAATTATTTTGGAAAACCTTGGCCTTGAACTCTCTAGTTCCCACTACTCTAATAGAATAACATGTGCAACAAGTCAGCTGTTAAAAAGAGTTTCCCCCAAGGACGAACCCCAAGACAGTTACATGAAGCAGAATGAACATCTCATGTAGATCACAAAGAAAAGAAAAAGGTTTTAGGGAAACTTTACCTTTTGTTCAAGGTCATTTGTTAAGAACCTTATTGCTTCAGGTCCTGAGAGTTTCTTTTTAGTTTTTTTGGCCTTATGTCTTCTAATAAGTTCCTCTGGTTGGCAAGAGGCAAAGAGTAATCCAAAAATCTGGGCTGCAGTGAGCCACACCCAGCTGTGTGGATGTCTCAGGTGACAGTGCACATAACCTAAGGGAACCAAAATGCATTTTCAGATGTTTCAACTTTCCTGACTCTTTGGTGGTAAATGTGATTAGTGTAGGCATTCGTTATCTATTATGTGCTTGGATTTAGGAACCAAAGATGGACAAAACAGTCACTGTTTTCCAGAAGCTTTCAAGAAGCTAGGGGTAAGTGAGGTGGTGAAACACTGGAAACAACTAGAAAACCAACTCCTAACATGGTGAATGACGAAAGAGGTACGAGTAAGCCCAGAAACAGACCTGTTCTATTAGAATTAGTTTCAGGTTCAAAGGAGATAAGGTGGCTGTAACATTTACAATTTCTAAATTAAGTAACATAAATAATGCATATAGGCACACATTTGTTTCTAATATTTCTTGAAATCAGTGGAAAGTTATTATTGATTTCTTGAGGCTTTATGTGTGCCAGGCACAGGACTAAGTGTGTTAGATAAATTATCTTGTTTAGACCTCATAATAGTTATGTGACATCAAAATTGTCAGTTACATTTTAAACATGAGGAAAGCTTTCAGATGGGCTAGCTAATGTGCCAACTGTAACAGGCAAAACCAGGCCTGGGCCCCAACTTGATTTGACCCTAAAGCTTATACTCCTGAGTTACATGCCCAATCTGAAAAGCCTTATGGGTTTTAGGGAACAGGATTAAAATTCTGGATGAATCATGTCATATCTGAGTTTTAGTCATTAACAGGGTTTTACTTTTGTTCTCTGTGTATTCTATTTTGTAACAATCTGGACATGCCTCAGTGAAGTCATACCAGAGTGGGCCATATAGTAACTTTGCAACTGTACTTAAAGCTTTCATTCTAATGTCTATTTCCTATAGACAATCAAAATTGAGTATGTTAAACAAAAAAATTCTAGGATCTTATTTTTCATATAAAGAGTGATATATAATAAATGTCCCAGAGAAGTTAAATGGTTTACTAAATCATGGCACATTTGCATGGTGGATTATTTATAGCTATTTTAAAAAACCAGCTACTAAGTGTGTTATGGTATAATAATATTCTTATTTAGGTACAAACAAGATAATGAAATGTATTACTTGTGAAGTCATAAATATGTATAACTTTTCTTACAAAGAAACGTTTTCACTGTAATCAATTTGAAAGGGCCTTTTAAATCTTTTTCTCATGGACCTTTTCCCTGACATTATATACTTTCTAAGTGTTCATATTCTAATTTCCCAAATCCGTTTTCAATAATTCTATTACAACTAATGTGTTTGTTTTTAACTTTAAATAAAAGGGGAACACTTACTCCAGATTTTATTCAGCGTCTCAGAGGGCTTGGTAAACTGAATGATATTACATTCCTTGATGAGTTTACTAATCAACGTAAGAAAACTAAACAGAAGGCGATCTGCCGCTTTTTCTTCAGTCTCTTCCATGATCTAAAAACAGGATGAATGTAAATCAAGTACGATAATTTCAAAAGTTTCTGATGGATGTTTTTACTCCAGCATGTAGATCTGTACCAGGTTTTCTCAACATCAACTGACATTTTGGGTCAGATAATTCTGTTATGGGAGATGCCCTGTGCTCTGTGGAATGATCTGCAGCATTCCTGGCCTCTGCCCACTAGATGTTAGTGGCAGCCTCCACCCTCCAGTTGGGACAAACAAAAAAATGTCTCCATATGTTGCTAAGTGTAGAGTGGTTGGTGGTGGTCTGGTGAAATCAACCATGCAGGAGAAATTTCACTCTTCATATACTAAGGAAGATAACTTACTTTAAACCTCATTAAAAAAAAAAAGATTCAACTACACAATTCTTCTTCCCCCCCAACTACACTATATTCTTGCTTTCATTAGTAACATTTTTTGAACACAAATAATATTTAATCTATTAGCTATGCCACCTCAAGTAAAACTACAAAAATTAGCACAAGTTTTATTCTTTGGCAAATTACTTACATCTTTAAAGTTTTCAGGATCAATTTCCTTTTCGATCACAGGAAGAATAGTTCCAAGTCTTCTCTCAAAAGAGACTCCTTCAGTTTCCACAAACAGGCCACAGATGAGGGCAGCCAGTTGTCTATTTAATCTCTACCAAATATAAACCACCAGAAGACAATGTTAACACAACTTGGGAGGCCATTTCCAAAATCATAAAATGAAGGTGGGCGTGACTTTATCCTCAATATCTCTTTATGATGCCAGAAATCAACAGAATATGGATCTTTGGAGGCTAACATGAAGAATATGGAGAAGTCTTCATACCCAAGAATAACATTAAAAAAAAATGGAACTCATCATTACCTATTAATACCTTCCCATTTTAAGTTAAAAAAAAAAAATCATGGTTAAGTAACAAATAATGTAAAGAACTGTGAAATCATTATGTTGTATGCTTGAAACTAATATAACATGTATGTCAATTATACTTCAGAAATAAAAAATTTTAATTAAAAAAAGGAAATAAATTTCATACAGTACCTCCATTCCCCATTCTGACTTTAATACTTAAAGCCAATATTAAGATAGGACATACATTATTTATATTCCACAAACACAGGCCACTGATGAAGGTGGTAGAGTCAGCAATGGGATACAATCACTGACAAAAATTATATTTCATTAGCTGAATAAGCAAAACTGAAAACAAAGATTCATCAATGGGGACTGGTTAAGTATATAAATGATCCACTCATGGGGCAATGTAACTGGCCGACAATCATGTAGTGGGACTACATATGTATTCTTACTTAAAACACCAAAAACTAAGACTTTTCATTGAAATATGACTAAAAGCAACGCTAACCTTTTTTGCTCCAAACCAGGTGGTAACCATATCAAAAAGCCAATCTTTTTTCTCAAGGTTGATTTTACTGAGTAAGGATTTGATTGTCATGGATGCCATCTTTTTGCACATGGCCGAGTCATCATTCACCATCATTAGACAAAGAGGAATGAAGAACATTCCACAGTTCTCATGGAGCAGTCCCTAAAAGAAAACAGGCAGTTATGAGCATACTCAGACTGGGATTCTCACAGGTGCTCAGATGGGAGGACTGTGGCTCCCAGGGCGCAAGGGGAACACACACACACAGTTTGTGATTCAAGGTACCTGAGGGAATGTGTCAAAGAGACAGGAGATCATTTCCAAAGCAGACTCTCTCCCAGTCTCATGTTCATAACTAGGGCAAGAAGGTTAGACAGACTCGTTAGTATCTTTTACATTTACCAATAATTGTTTTTAAAAATTTTAAACATTGTTTTAAGGTGTTCATCTATTTCTTAAAAAGTGGAAAAAACTCCATTTTCCCAACTTTAATGTTTATATATATCTATCATGCTACCATACAGCTTTAAATGTAATTTTGTTAGATTTTTTTTTTACCATTCTCCTTAAGTAGACGCTAATGAAAATCAATGCTCAGACTGAATTCGAAAAGCAGCCTTCAGAGAACTGTCAAGGAAGCCATGCACATTGTTTGATAATCAAGTCCATGATGCACAGGGTAAAACCCTTAGAGAAGGTGCCATCAAGTTTAGGTTTTGTCATTTTTAAGACAGCTGCCACATTAAAATGAGAGAGGATACTAACTCTTTGTCCCTGTGTAGTTTATGGCTTAAACTTACTTCAGTTGAGCAAGCACGAATTCCAAGTTTGGTCTCAGTTTGTCACCCAAGGGATAGTCAAGAATATATTTCAGAAAAACCTAGGAACAGAAGTCACACAGATGATTATTTGGGTCCTGTCTCTCCAGGATCCCTGCTTCCTAAGACACACTGTTAAGTTATAAAGGCTTTTCGTAAGAGTAATCAATCAGGTGAAGCCTGCCTTCAGAATCAACAATGTACTTTCCTTTCTCCTCTGACCTGGCTTACTCAGGTCCTACCCCACGTGCCTGCTTAAGACTCAAGTCCTGGCCTACCACTGGCATGGTTGTTTTGGGCTCCAAATCTACGCTCACTTGTAGGGAGCACCTCTCTTCCATAGGTGGCGTGCTGTGGTGGATTCAGTATGGACTATGGTTCAACCCTGGATTTCCCCATGAATAAGAATGACAGTGAGGATAATATTAATACTGACCAGAGTAACTATTTCATTTATTAAATCTCTTCTATATGCCAAACATTGTACTAAGTGTTTCTCAGTTAACTGTCATCACTCCCTTAGAAGGTAGGGGATAAGTAACCCCATTTTACAGATGCTGAGAAGCACGATAGCACAGAGAGGCAAGTTAACTTGCTCATCTGACAATGCCAGAATTCCATGCCTAGTCTATTTGCATGAAAAGGCTCTGTTTTCAAGCCATTATAATACTAGTCAGCCTCCTTTATTAATAAACTGCAAAAGCTAAGGCACATCATTATACTTTTTAAGGCCTGTTTTTTTCATAATACCCCATAATAATTTTCATAATAGCCCATAAAATGGGGGTATTATTTCTTCTGAAGGGTAACTACAAATGGAAGTCATGTATGTAAAGTTCTGGACACATAGCTAGAGTTTGATAAGTAACATCTGGCCCTCCTTCTTCCTAACCAACTCAAGGAAACTTTTTCTAGAGACCTGCTTCCTCCCTTTCCAATGTGGCTGTCTTAGCAGCCCACAGATTCCTTCAACCCCGAGTTTTTATTGCCAGTTCAGACCCTTCTACGTCCTGGATGTGATATGCACTCATATATCACGGATGAACAAATGTATACAGATAGATCTTCTCACATCATTATCCTCCCTTGACTTCAATAGCTTTCTGCTAGTAGTATAAAGCCCTAAAATCTTCAGTAAGAGCATAAGATCCTGCCTGACTTGGCTCCTTCTGTTTAGCTCCTCCAAAAAGCGAGGCCCTTACTGACCTCGAGGTTTACCTTCTGCAAGCACTGGCTACCCCCTTTTACCTAGAAAGCTAAGCCTTATTCTTCCTTCACATTTTGGCTTACAGGCCAATTCTCAGGAAAGCCCTGATTCTAACACTAGGGTAGTCCTCAACCTGATCATATGCTCCTCCATATTTTCTCAATTCTAAAAGGCACAGTTTTTCTCATTTTAACATCTCTGAAATTGGGCTATGTCTTGAAATTGATGGCATCTTACACTGTGTCATAGATTTTTTTCTTTGAGGTGTATAAATAATGGTGTGTCTTGTAAAAGATGAAATATGACAGTGCTTTCCCCCTCCTGGCATTTAGGATGGTCTGTAATTAAAGAACTGTGGAATTTTTGCTTTGTGGCTATCTACTGTAAAAATTTCATTGATAGAGACTGTAAACATTTTGTTGACTGCTTTTCCAGCAGCACCTGGCACACAGTGATACACACAATTAATTGACTGAACCAAGGGATGGAAACCTTTGAGGCAGGCTACTATGCTGTAGAAGGAAAACATCTTCACCTATTTGAAACATTCCACTTGTGATGGGCTATAACTCAAAGTGCTCTTTGTTAACTGAAAATGCCCTTAGGACAAAGCAGAGTTGCTCCTCATACTTGATAAGTAAATGGGTTCCTGAGTCTTAGAATTAAGTAACAACCACGTGACACAAAATAATCTTCAGAATTCAGCCAATGTTGACATGTCTCTAAAAACCAAACTGAGAAGACAGGACCCGACCCTTCCCATGGGAATAAAGTGTCTCGACAAACCTGTCTGCACTGGACTCTGACAGGTTCACTTTGTGCAGAAATTGCCAACTTGGATACTTTCCGCATGACATCATCAATTTCCGGGACCAACAACTTTCTTGATAAAATGGCCTAAGATACAAAAGGAAAAGACATCTCATTTCATCTTCTACTGCAGATGGGTGTAAGCTGACCTGATGTTAAAGCAGTCATAGGTAACCTCAAAAATAATGAAGGTAATCACCAAAAGCTAAAGAACATACACTTAAAAATGTTTAAAATGGTGAATTTTAAGTTTTATATATATTTTACAATATTAAAAAATAAAGGAAAAAACTCCAATGTCCAATACGATGAATACAAGCATAGTGTTTTAGTTTTTAAGATTTTATTCACTTATTTGGCAGAGTGAGAGAGCACAAGCAGGGGGAGTGACAAACAAGAGGCAGAGGGAGAAGCAGGCTCCCACTGAGCAGGGAGCCCAATACGGGGCTTGATCCCAGGACCCCAGGACCATGACCTGAGCTGAAGTCAGATGCTCAACCAACTGAGCCACCCGGGCACCCCACAAGCATGGTATTTTTTCCTGTATTTTCCTATATCTTTATAAAAATCTCTGGAAGTACTGATAGGGAGTTTATATTCAAACATCTTAATAAGTAGATATATTAACTTACAATTAATCCACCAAAATCATAATGTTTATCCATCAATATCATAATGTTATCCACCAATATCATAATGTTTACAAATTAATTTTGGAAATCTATAGCTAGTCAAAACATTATGTTCCACATTATTCTAAGTATCTAACCTAAGACTCAAAAAGTATAAAATCCAACATGCTGTGATACCGTACCTTCAGAAGACCAAATGCAGTGGCCTGTCTTGAAGTATCATAAATGTCTTCCTCAGCATATGCTAGTAGAACTTGAAGCTGCTTTTCAGTTATCTGGTAAGATTTCACTTTCTTCACAAGTATGGTCACACACTACAAATTACAATGGTGAGGTTAATAACCAGGACATCTTACAAATGAAGATTCATTGAAATGGTATGGTTTTAACACAACATCAGTGCTTTTTTACACAGGATACCAACCCTCTGGCCTTAGTAAACTAATCTGGAAAAAATTCTGACCAAGACCACACAGGATAATGGGGAATACTATAATTTTGATGTTAATTCTGGTCCTGGCTATTTTAAGTACAATTGAAAACACCTCACCTTGAAACAATTTACCACCAGGTGGAAGTTCTGGCCCCTGGCAGCTCCAAGTTTTGCATAGTCCTTCAGCAAAAGGAAAAGGTGTTTGGTCAGCTGTTCTGCTTTTGTTTCTATGGAAGGCAGAGGGAACCTCAAGACCCAGATCAGGCATTGTAAAGCACCTGTGATCACCTGAAAAACAAAAATAAAACCAATCAACCTGTGTAGTGACCAAATCCAATAACCCAGCACCCAACGCTATGTAGGCTCTAAAAGTGATCAAGCTGAAAGAGTAAAATACTCTGCCCAGCTCAGTCTGGAAGAACTGTACCAAAAGCCTAAGAAGAGAGGGAGGTTTCCTTTTCTCTGTGGTAGAACTTACTGCTTCTCCATGGCAAGTAAAGATATATCCCAAGCAAACAAGAAAAAGTGGTCAGTATATTCTTAACCTGTACAAGTAAAAGATTGGATGGGCTGGCCAATTTTAGCACCTTTGTTTTGTGTGTGGAAAAATACGTTATAAATGACTTCTATTTTCTAGACTGGTACTTTAATCCATTCTAAGCATATGTATACAAGGCATTCTAAATATTAGAAATACAAAGATAAAGAGAACACCGCCCCCCTATTTTCATTCTTTTTTTAATTTTTAATTTTACTAAGTAGGCTCCATGCCCGGTGTGGGGCTTGAACTCACGACCTTCGGATCAAGAGTTGAATGCTCAACCAACTGAGACAGGCACCCCACACCATCCCTCTATTTAAGGAACAGACAGCTGGCTCAGAAACTAAGCATGGGAACAATACATTACAGACTTTAATATAGTTAAGTGCTGTGTAAAAGATATGAAAAACATATGCTGGAACCAAGCAATTACATGAGAACCCCTGAACGTCGGGGCTAAACCTTAGAGATTGCTGACATCACCTAGTTCGGCTCTACCTAACAGACCCATGCCTTCTGGTTGCTGTAATGGTCTTTTTGGACTGAATTAGATGAAGACAAAGGAAAGGCCTTGGGAGTCGGAAAGGCCAGGGCTCATATCCCAAGCTCTGCAGTTTATTAGCTATTTGACTACAGAGAGATTACTTAGCCTCCTGGCACCTTCACTGTAAGAAAGGAAATTGGGAAATGGGAGAAGTGTAGGTTCTGGAGTCTGACAGACTGAGGCTCATATACGAGGTCTGTGATCCGGGCCGAGTCACTTAGCCCAAGGCCTAGTTTTCTCTTTGATAAAACAGAAGCATTAATAATATGTACCTCATGGGTCACTATGAGGATTCACACCAGTGGGGGGCAGTAGTATCAAGGACGATAAAGATGATTACAGCTGACTCGGGACCATACTACTCACCCTCATCATGCTGTTTTGAGGATCAAATGAAATAAGTAATGGATGTTCCAGGGCCTGTAAAACTGTTAACGGCTATCCAAATACATGGGATTATTACACTGAAAAGCAATGTAATGCAGGGAACAGAGGGAGTTGATAATATCGTAAATCCACTTAAAAACTCAATCATCTTGTAAAGAACAGGCCTTGAAGTTCTGGATATTTTGTATGACACGGCTCTTGTGAAGGAACAAAACTCACCTTCACGTCCATAGAAACCAGGCAGTCTATGAGGAGAGAGACAAAAGGATCCAACATTTCCAGAATAGGTTCACTTGAAGACTTGATCTTGGAAGTCTTCAGACTCAGATGTAGCAGCTAAAAGATTAAAAACGATATTTCACACCAGTTGCTCCTAAGACCAACTGAGTTAGGTAAAGGTGAAATGATTTTAAAGACAAGCATGAAACATTAAGATGCTTCTGTCTAATGTGACAGAAATTCTGAAGGAATGGAAAAGAGCCTGGGAGACTCTCTTGTAAGTGAGGGAAGTGGGAGCTCAGGGTGCAGGTGAGACGCTAAGTTCATTTACCAAGTGATTACTCAGCATTTACTTTGATTCAGGCGCTGGCTCTGCACCCAGGACACAGCAGTGATCAAGATGAACATGGTCCCTGCATAATGGAGCTCAGTCAGGAAGGCAGACTCAAAATAATTAATTAACTGTTAACGCGGTGTGCTTTGAGACTTCTGGGAGGACCCCGGCAAAGGGAGGAGCAGGGGGTGAGGTCCTGGAGTGGGAAGAGTGTGGGGACTACAGAACAGAAGCCGGGGGGTTGGGCTGTGTTGCAGTGGTGCAACAGGAGGCTAGGCCCTCATAGCCCAGAAGGAGGACTGGGCTCTTAGGAAAACTGGGAGCCAATGAAGGCTTTTAAAAGGAAATAAATGATCAAATTTTTGTTTTTAGAAGCTCACGGCTTTAAAAAAAAATTCAAAACAAATTTAGAGCTGCCTATACAAAACAACAGTGAACCCATAATAAATGTTAGGTCAGAATCATTAATTCTGAGACAGTTATATCATCAAAATAAGTACTGGAAGAGAGAAAAGGGTAAATGGGCCAATTCGCCTTTTAAAAAACTCATAATTTACTTATGGTAAGGCGTTTACAGTGGAAATGAGCAGTACTGGAAATTTAGCATACTCACTGTGGGTAGCAAATTGCACTTTAATGCTCACCTGAAGCCCGGACTCAATAAATATGTGCATGTTGGTTTTCCTGCTCACAACAGCTTTCTGCCCACCTCGAACTGGAGTTGGGGGGAGCAGAAGACAGCTCTCGGGTGGGAGACGTGGATCCAGTGCAGGAGCTGCTGGGTTTCTGTCAATCACAAAGGAGAAACAGGGAGAGGAACACTGTGTGCTGCATTCCAAGCAGTTACAGTGGCCCTGCCTGGTGACCGGAGCCCAGCACTAAGTGATGTGATGTTCACTGTGGGCATTTTCTCTCCTTTCACCATAAAGAAACACAGAGATTCTTAGGCTGTTCATCAAGGCCGTAGAACCTCACAAAGAGACAGCAGACTGACAAACACACAGTTAAGATGAATAGTAAGGGGACATGCCGTTTGAATTTTGAAACATATGGCAAGGAGTTTCTTTTAGAACCCAGAAGTAAAATCCAAAGGAAGGTATTTTAAAACCTTCTGAGATCTAAAAATCTGTTTAACCTGTATATATTTATATATATAAAAATATATAATCAGAATATATTTAAAATCTATCCTAACTTTGATTCAGTAAATAAAACAAAAATGGTCTCAGAGAAGTGCCAAAATACCTAACTGCTGTCACAGCTAACTCATTCCTTTACTGGGAAACTAATCTTGAGATGAAATTTATCACTTGGAAGGATGTTAACCCAAACACCACAAAGTAGTACCATCTTATAACTCAGGCAAATTACACACACACACACACACACACACACACACACACACACACACACACACACTACTAAGGTAAATTATTAAATTAATCCACTTACGAGTAAGAACTGAATGGCTTATCAGAAGCAAGCACCTAAGGATAGTTTTTTTGTTTTTGTTTTTATTTCAAACTTACTTTTCTTTTTCTGTTAACAGGGGCAGATTTTCACTGACCAAACCATAACTGAGCAATAGAATGGATTCTGCCGTCATCTCCTGATTTACAATTAATCCTGCTATGATTCGGCGCAAGGTTTCATGAACTTTCCGGGCCAGTTTTAAACTCGTAGTATTTTGTAAGATCTAGAGGCAAACATAAATATCATGCGAAGGTAAAACAGAATTGCATTTTTATTTGTTATGATGGTAGTTTTTAAAATATGTATTTAGGTTTTAATATATGTTTGGTTTTCTCCTAATTAAAAAAGAAACATTCTTAATAGAATTTCAAACAGAACATACAAACTATTATTTACACATAACCTCAATCCCAGAGACAACCACTGTCAGCAGCAAGTGTGCCTCTGGAGATCTTGTGCTTTCTCTTGGTGGGACCTTAGGGCACAGGGCTGGAGATAATGAAGTAACACTTGGAAGATGTCATCCCTCCAAGTGTGTTATAGGCAAGCACACACACATACACAACATTTACAAAATGCAGTCATTACTCATCTAAAACCATACTAATAAAGTGCTGTGATGGCCAAGCCTCAGGGTTTGATATTAGTCATTGGGCCAAATCAGAGAAACTTAATGGGAATCCAGGACCATCAACCCCAACACATACCTCAGCATGTAACAGCTACTCCCTTGCACAGGACATGATATTAATAGCTTTAATTACCTTGGAGGGACTTGATAATATACACGGAAAACTGTATTCTGTTGACTCTTTTTCATCCTTAAGACATATCTAACATTCTTAGGTTTAGATAAGATTAATGCATTGTAGAAACAATTACAGAGTTCCTCTAACACCAAAACATTCGGAATTATGGTTAATTCATGTCATTAAATAGTGCTGGTTTTAGTACATAATATTGTAAAAAAAAAAAAAAAAGGAATTATTAACATTTACTGAATGCTCACCCCTGTGGTAGGCACAGAGAACATTACGAAGGTAAGCGAACTATAGTCCCTGACCAATAGGAGGTGGAATGAAAACAGTGCAGAGAACGTGAGCTTTGGAACAGAAAGATCTACAGCTAAATCCTTATTTTCCTCCTTCACCACGACTTCTCCACCTTCCTGAACCTGCATTTTCTTATCTGTTAGATGAAAGAAGTACTGTTGATCTCAGAGTGGTTGTGCCGATTAGAAGTGATACTGAAACAATGCTTAGAACATAATACATGTTCAACAAATGTACTTTCCTCCCTCTTAGCCCGTCGGACTCCACAAAAGCTATGTTCTTAGCTGCTGACTTAACCCAGCTATAAAGTTCACCTGCATTTCAATTTTTTTGCTTCTGCATTGCATGGTTTACATCTAGGAGTCTGGTTCTTGGTTTAGAATGCCCAACGAGGGCTGCCAGCTAGTGGCTATATGGTACAAGTGCTCTTAGCACTGAAGGAAATCCCAGTGGTCAGATCCAGCATTAAGGTTTATCCTTCATGGCTTCTTCCAAGAGCTCATGATATGTAATGTGGGGATCTCCTGTATTACATTCAAGTCCTTACCTCTTTTAATGGAAGAATAAGTCTTGTAACCTGATCCTTCCCTACAAACTTGCCCAGGATTTCATAGGAATCATAACTCTTGCTTCTTCGTGCCTCCATGACCTTGGAGAGGATCTGCTTCACTTCCTTCTCTTCAGCAATGGCACCAAACAACTCATGGTTAAAAATCTTTGAGAGAAAAAAGCCAAATAGCAATTAAATGCAATCAGCAAGATACGTCCACATAAGCAGTCTCTGATACATCTAGATCAGGGGAAAGCAAGTTTTTACAGGACTGAAATTAGATGGCAGGAATTCCTATTAGATTTCACTTTTTCAAGGTAGTTCAGGGACCAATTACTGAAAGACAAGCAAATACAGAGACAGAAATAACAAATGCCACAGAAATAACAAATGTTACAGAAATAACCTGAAGGGTTATTTCTAAGGGGAAACAAAAGAATATTATATAGATTTACATATATAATTATAGAATATATAGACAGGCACTTCTTCTTTGATATTCTTGTTTGATTTACCAAAGAGTAATTTCTCCTTAAAAAACTCATATGATATTTGCAACTTAATTATCAAGACTGATACATTTAATTCAAAGTGTTTTTAAGTATCTACATTTTTTTAAATGAATGAACAAAGACTGTGTGGCAAATTTAGTTTCTTTTTAATCCCCCCCCAATTATCACATCACCTAATTTTAAAAATTGATTATTAATTTTTCATTATTCTATTTTTCATTATTATAGGTAAAGCTCTATACTTTTATATAAACCCCAGACTAAATATATCTCTGACTATTCCTTTAAAACAGATTCTTGGAAGTAGTTGAAATTTTTGCTTATTTTAAAGCTTCTGACACACAACATTAGTATTCTTTCCAGAAAGGTTATACCAAAACTCATGATCTACTAGCAATGGCAGAGTGCCCATCTCACACCATTTGATCAGCTTTTTAAATCTCTGCTAATCTAAGAGATAAAACAGTACATTATTTTCATTTCTGCAGGCTATAATTATTTCTTAATTTGTGAACTGATTTTGTGTCCTTTGCCCAGGTAAAAAAAAAAACAGTGGAACTTCCTTTTTCTAAATCTTACCTCAATCATTATATCTAAACAAGAGTCCAAATCCCCAACTTGTAGCTTGTTGGTGAGGCCTTGAAGCAACATGTAAACAGTGAAAGTCAGCACATGGACCTAAAATGAAATGCACAGTAAGAATATGAATGGTGAAGCATACCACACAAGGAAAAAAGTAAGATCTAAGATGTACTGCAGAGACCACTTAGAGTAGTATCTGTCATTACTGTAGGGAGAAGCTTTGACAAGTATCACCATGTAAGAGACTTTAACCAAATGATCATTTTGAACATTACCGTGCTTGGGCTCTACTACTGTGACTAAACTAGGCCACTGATTTATAAAGAAAGGCACAAAAGCCTTGAACTTTAAAAACCAACTTGTGAATTAAGGAGCTTGCCAATGTTGAGTGCAATCCAAAGCTGTTCTGAAGGAAACACATTTTTGCCCTTAACAGTAACCATAGCTAACATTCCTAAGAGCTTACTGTTGGCTATTAATATTGTTGTATTAACAACACATAGATGTATTAAATCCTTTAATTCTCATTTACTATATCTATGGTGTAGGTGCTATATTATCATCACTTTTCAGAGAGGGAAGCTGAGGCACAGAGAGATCAAGTAACTTGCCACAGGTTGCATGGGGAGGAGAGTCAGGATTTGAAACCGTATAGACCCATGCCAGAGCCTCTGCTCTGTATCACTATGTTATGTTGCCTCTCAAGCTTTCTGCATTCTTTATGCTGCTTCTAATGCTATAAAATAATCACAGTGAATGTCAGATAATGATCAAAGGCTAAGGAAACATAACTGGTTGTCAGTACATCATTGGTTATCAATACACAGATTTGATTTTATTTTTTAAGTAATCTCTACACCCAACATGGGGCTCAAACTCAACCCTAAGATCAAGAGTTGTACGCTATACTAACTGAGATAGCCAGGTACCCCACGATTGGATTCTAAAGGCATAATTTCATATATATCTACTGGAGATCTTCATGTACTTTTATATACTTAAAATGTTTGCTGAGAGCTTTATCCTTAAAAGTCCTTTTGTGGGGGATGGAGAACGACATTTGACGGTGTATCGCACAATTAACATTAAAACTCAATTAACATTAAAACTCAATTAACATTAAAACTCAAACTAGTTGTTCTCTCATCCCTATTTTAGTTATTTTAACAAATCATGGAATGGACTTAAAAAACAGGTGGTTAGAGAGAAAAGGGCTACTCATTTAAATATCTTAGGTGCTCCATTCAAATGTGAATAAATCCAAAAGACAGAGATATATTGTATTTATCCTTCTATGCTCAGGCCTAACACAGCACTTCACATAAAGCAGCCATGAAATAAATGCTGGCTGAATGAAAAGAATAAAAGTGAGTACTGACTACGGCTCTGACTCCACGTAAGATGGAGAAAGCACACACTGCTCTGTCTCTCCCACTGAAAGCAGCTGTAACACCTGGAAAAGGGGCATGGAATAGCTACTGAGGAAGAACACCAGAACACCAGCACCATCAAACTTGCAGGGCATTTATCACTGTTTCTGTTCAGTACCCCTCCGCTAGAGGCACCTGGGTGGCTCAGTGGGTTAAGCCTCTGCCTTCAGCTCAGGTCATGATCTCAGGGTCCTGGGATTGAGCCCCGCATCAGGCTCTCTGCTCAGCAGGGAGCCTGCTTCCCTCTCTCTCTCTCTCTCTCTGCCTGCCTCTCTGCCTACTTGTGATCTCTGTCAAATAAATTAAAAAAAAAAAAAAAAAAAGTATCCCTCAGCTAACATGAAGTGGATGCCAGGACGCAGGGAACTGCAGGAGAAGCCCCATGGCTTGATGAGTACGAGCAGGAACACAGAATGCTCTGAGAGAGGACAGGAATCCCTGTTTGTTTTTTTCTTTCTTTTTTCCGTTCTTCCACACCCCAGCCCCTACAATCCTATAGTGGTGGTGGTGGCAAGGGACTAGAAATGGCAACTGGCAGGAGCCACAAGTCTGAGGGAGGGGACCTTCCTCTGCCTCAGCGGAAGCGCATGCTGAGAGCAGCCAACTCTAGCTGCTCTTCTCTCTGTTTCACCACCGCTTGGCCCCATGGCAGAGTGGGAGCAATAAAGCCCTAGCTTTCTACCCGGAGGACTGAAATGAACGGAAATCTAAAGTGCTAGCAAAGAACTGAAGATATAAAGAATTAAATGTAAATTTTAGAACTAAAAACCCAACAACCAAAATAAGAAATTCACTGGATGACCCAGCAGCAGGATGGAGATGAAAAAGGGAGTAAGTGAACTTGAAGACAATCAATAAAAATTTATGCCAAAAAACCAGGAAGAACTGAAAAAATAAAAATCACGAACAGGGCCTCAAGAACCAATGGGACAAAAATAGAAAGTCTAATGGGGGCGCCTGGGTGGCTCAGTGGGTTAAAGCCTCTGCCTTCGGCTCAGGTCATGATCTCAGGGTCCTGGGATCGAGCCCCACATCGGGCTCTCTGCTCAGCGGGGAGTCTGCTTCCTCCTCTCTCTCTGCTGCTTCTCTGCCTACTTGTGATCTCTGTCAAATAAATAAATAAAATCTTAAAAAAAAAAAAACAAAAAAACAAAGTCTAATATTCATTTCATTGCAGTTCCAGGAGAGGACAGAGTACAGTGCAGAAAAAAGTTTATGGAGAAATAATGGCTCAAAATGTCCCAAATTTGGTTAGGAAGCTCAGCAAATCTCAAACAGGGCAAACTCAGATATATCATAATCAAAATATTGGAAAATAAAGGCAAAGATAAAGTCTTTAAAAGCAGTCAGAGGAGAAAAACGATGCATTACTTAGAGGGGGACAATGACTTGAATAATAGGATTATTCATAGGAAAGGCCAGAAGGAAGTGATACAACATTTTTAAAGTGCTGAAAGAAAAGTAGTGTCAATGATGTCAATTTCTGTCTCATGACAGAAAACTAAAAGCACCTGCTGCCGTCATACCTGCCCTACAAGACTGATGACAGAAGTTCTTTTTTTTAAAAGATTTTATTTATTTATTTATTTGACAGAGAGAGATCACAGTAGCCAGGCAGGCAGAGAGAGAGAGAGAGAGGGAAGCAGGCTCCTTGCTGAGCAGAGAGCCCGATGCGGGACTCGATCCCAGGACCCTGAGATCATGACCTGAGCCGAAGGCAGCGGCCCAACCCACTGAGCCACCCAGGTGCCCGTGATGACAGAAGTTCTTTAGACTTGAAAGGAAACGATTACCAGAAAGAAACCTGGAAATTCAGAAATGAAAGAAGAGTAGCAGAAATGATAAATATCTGGGCAAACTAATAGACTATTTTTTTTCCTCTTGAGCTCTTTAAAATATGCTTGACAATTATAAGAAATAACTCAATCACTGCTTGATGAATTTTTCAATATATAGGTAACAGACAAACGACTATAAAATAAAAAAAGGGTAAAGGGTTCCATATGGTGGTAAGATTTTTATATTCCACTTGAAGTCATAAAATACTGATTCTAAGTAGAATATTAAAAGTATGTATGTATATGGTAATTCCTAGAGCAACCATCAAAAAATTATACAAAGAGAGACTGATATTTTTAGTGTGTTAGGTTTAAAACCTATAGAACAGGAAGCTTATCTTTGAGCAAATTCAGGTACAGAAGTAAGGCTAACTACCAGGAGTCTTGACTGGGTACTTGAAAAGAACAAGCTACAGTGTTTCTCAAACTCGAGATCACTCAGGGGTCTTACTGAAATGCAGATAGTTAGATCAGGTGTAGGGCTCTAAATTGTGCATTTTTTTTAAAGATTTTATTTATTTATTTGACAGACAGAGATCACATGTAGGCAGAGAGAGAGAGAGAGAGAGAGAGAGAGAAGCAGGCTCCCTGTTAAGCAGAGACCCTGATATGGGGCTCCATCCCAGGACCCTGGGATCATGACCTGAACCGAAGGCACAGGCTTTAACCCACTGAGTCACCCAGGTGCCCCTAAATTGTGCATTTCTAACAAGCTCCCAGGTGTTGCTGATGGTGCTTGTCCAAGATCCAAACTTGGGAGTAGCTAACCAGCCATGTCACTACTCAAAGAGCTTTGTTATTCCACCTAGAGATCCTATTACTTTTATTACTTATATGGTTCAACTCTGAAACAAATGTATATGTTCTTTATTTTTATTAATTTTTAATTTATTATTATTATTTTTTGGTATATGTGCTTTATTATTTACATTTTTGTTAATACATTTGACATGGATTCAACAAAAGTATTTTTAAGAACTCAAAAAATACAAAACTTGGTATATCAAATGATTTGGGAAAAAAAGGTTATATAACCCAGGCCTAGAAGTGTCTATAAAAATCAAATATAGTTTTCTTAAAACATAGATTTTTAAAATTAGAAACTTGTGAATATTCTTGATTGCTACCACAGTGGATCAACTTTAATGAAGACAGACCCAAAAGCACCACCACTTAGAGTGTTCAAATTGTAAATATTTGAACTTCAGTCCAAACTGAATGAATATAAGTCACATAATACAATTTACCTGATATCCACGGACAAGGGTAGTCTGTAATTCTTTTAAAATATATTGTAGATAGTGCACACCCAGATCTTCTATGATTTTTGCTAGAGTGCTGCGTGCAATGTCTCTGATTTCCTGTGCTCTGTTCTTGAGGAGGGCACACACTTTCAACAAAATACTAGAAAATGAAAAGTTGAAAAGGACTAGTCTAAATACAGAAGTAAATAAAAATACAACCATCCTTTGGTCTCTTATTCAGTACCCAAATTTCCCAATTAAAATCTGAAATCACAGCAAATTGTGACTGTACTTCTGCTCTTCCTCACAAAAGAGATTCAAGAGTCAGGAAGAAAGAACCAATTTTTGAGTTTCACTGAACTTTTCTAATATGTCACACAATATTACCTTGGCAGATTAGCTTCCATAACTTCCTGTGGAAGGGACTGCATTAGTTTAACCATAGCAAAAGCTAAAGGAACTCGAACTACTTCCTCATCATTCACAACCTTGGATTTTATGAGCTTGTGTTCTTCTTCCCTTTTAGTCTGTAAGAAAAATTTAGGTTAAACTAAAATAGAAATAAATGGATCAGGGACCTGCAAACATGCAACCTTGCATTTAAAGAGTAAGCTCTTTTGATACATCTTATTTCATTACATTACATTTCCACAACTACTGTCTTAAAAAACAAATTAAATTATGCAATTTGAGAATAATCATCTAAAATTTATAAAACTAGTAGGAATAAGAAAATGTTTTCCAAAGGAGTAACCAGAAAAATGTAAAGCCATATTTTCACTGATGTAGATTAAGACTGCTATGAAATATATAAAAATCATAAGAAATCTGTATCAATTGGGATTTTCCAGACTTTGAGTGACACTGTTGGTATATAAGAAATACAGTGCCTCAAATAAGAAGTTATATTTACAAATATACAAAGTAATCTATTTAATATTTTATACCAGGGGCTGGAAAACTTCTAGAGGGTCTAATAAATAAGCATTTTGGGCTTTAGGGTCTCTGAAGCTACTCAATTCTGCTGCGGTAACACAAAAGCTGAATTAGACAATATGTAAAACAATGAGTGTAACTGTGTTGCAATAAAACTTCATCTACAACAGGCTGCAGGCCAGATATAGCCCATGGACCACAGTTTGCCAATCCATGTTTTACACTGAGAAGGAAAGGCTCTGATTTATTGAGAATCCACAGCTAAATGTTATACCTGTTAACCAGGAAGAAGATGAATTGTGAACAGCAGAAAAGTGGCCAAGATGTTGTAAAGGGAAACATATTCTAATTTTTAAAAACCTTTTCTTTTTTTGGAAATGAGAGTCATCTAATTAACTGCTTTGGAGATAGAAAGCGTATGTCTACCATATGAAAACCATAACAAAGAAACACCACTGCTTAGCTGCAGCAGGAGATGAACCTAAAGATGATGAGACAAATCAAGGGAGGTAAGCTGTGAAATGCTGAGGAAAAAGAAAAATCCCAAGGCTGAAGTCAATCAATAACAGTTTAGGAGCCTCAGCCTGACAGGGCCCCCCAAACACCCAGGTTCACTCAGACATCCTGTGTCCCAAACAGAATGATTACCGTAGATGCCAGGCATTTATGTAGCCTGGGCAGGATATCCCCAGTTATGGTTCCTTGGATATTTTTAATTGTTCTTTCCAATTCTTCCTTATTCCGAGGAAAGAAAGAGATGGACCCCGAGATACACTCAGGTTCTCTAGCTGATGTCTCTTCACAATCAGGTGGATCGGGATTTTGCAATTCTTTGCTGTCGTCTGACAAACTCTTATATTTGTTTTCCTTCTCTTCCTCATCCATTTGCTCTAATTCCATGGTTTCATGCTCCGGCAACTCAATCACTTCTATTGCATCTATGTTGAGTAAACAACAAAAGTCACCTTAAATCAAGTAAGGAAACAACACAATTTGTCACACAGTCTTTCCCACCAACATCTAATAAAAACGAATCATCACTATGGGTAGGCAAGACAAGTGCTGAGGAAAGAGCACTAAATGTGAGGGTTATGGTGTTTTGGTGTCTCACAGTTTGGAGCCTAATGACAAATAGAGACAAGTAAACTCACAATTATGAGGGTGGAAGAGCAAGTGCAGGAATACGCGAGGCGACTAGGCCAGCGGGGGGGGGGGGTCTTAAAAAAAAAAAAAAAAAAAAAGCTTCCAAAGTACTGTGGTTGGGGATTTCCAAAAACAAAAACCTATACTCATGAGCATGAAAATCATAATGGCAGCCAAGAGTTCTCATGCAGAAATGTCCCTGATTATAGGGTTCAGTTTATTAAAGAAAATTAGGCAGTACAGTACTGTGAAGCAAGTCCAGGCGTGGCTCTGCTAACAAGCCATGTGACCAGAGTAGGCTTTGGATTCTTTATCAATAAGATGGAGATGTCATCTACCTTATAAGACTACTATGACGGTTAAATGAGATAAAGTCAACAATGCACCCAAAATATGTTTCTGACACTTCACTAACTTTCAAAAATGGCAGCTATTAGTCTTTATTTTGTTTACTGGCCATATAGCTTTATACTTACCATATTCCTTTACACTTCTGAATTGTAATTTTTCATATAAAAAATAATGGGGTAACTACCAACTAAGATTCTTGTAAGATTTTTATAAGAACAAATAAGACAATGTCTTTAAAGGCCCAGGTCATAGTAGGTGCTCAATAAATACTCCAAACATATCTAAGAAGAAAAGAGATAGTTAAGCAAATAAAGTATTTTAATTTTTAATGTTTCTGTTTATGCAAAATTATAAAATGTAGATTCCACTGCCTGAAGAAAAACTGTTAAGGGGCTTTAGTTTAGTACATTAGTGGTTTAAAACACACATAGTGCCTACAAATTCAAGCCAGTCTTTGTTATTAATTAGTGTGACTCTACAGTGATTTTACTATGAATCATAGAATTAGAAAATTCTGAATAGGAAGGAATGGTGGAGTCGTGCAAACTGAGGGCCAGAATATTTCAATGTCTTTAGCAAAAATAATTAGCCCACTGGTCCATTTAAGTGTTCATTCTTTTCTTTTAACAGGTTAAGGAAATTTCTAATCAGTTCTCATCTGATATCATGAATAGATGCTGAATTTAATCAACTATTTCCCTTGTGTCTCTTTAGAAGACCACATGCTTTTTGGATGTTAATATGTTAAATTCCATCAACCAACTATACCAACTTCATGAGTTAGTGGAGGCTTCCTCTATCTATCATCTAAAATGGCAGGCATAGGTTGAAATTATTGAGTCCTTAAATATTTGTAGAACCTCCCTATAAAACAGGGTGAACATGGTATTTTCATTAGAAGATGGTTTTTAACTACAGAGTCAATTTCTTTAGTGGTTAGAGATGCATCCAGATTTTCTATTTCTTCTAAAGCCAGATTTTGTATTTTTGTTTTTAAGATTATTTATTTATTTGACAGAATGAGAGAGAGACAGTGAGAGAGGGAACACAAGCAGGGGGAGTGGGAGAGGTAGAAGCAGGCTTCCCGCTGAGCAAGGAGCCCGATGCAGGGCTCGATCCCAGGATTCTGGAATCATGACCTGAACTGAAGGCAGACGCTTAATGACTGAGCCACCCAGGTGCCCCTGTATTTTATTTTTCTAAGAATTTTTATGTCTCATGCAAGTATTCAAATTTATAAGTACATAGATCATAACATTATTCTACCTTTTTCGTTTAACTATGACCTTTTAAAATTCCCAATGTTGTTTATTATGCCTTCTATTTTCACTTTTCACTGACAAATTTTGACAGAGCTTTGCCAATTCATAATCTTTTCAAATATCTATTTTTAGCTTTGATGAACTTTTCTTATTGTATCTACTTTATATTTAATTAATTATCACTCTGCTTTAAATTCTTATCTTATGCTTTCTTTGGATCTGTTGCTTAATGTTCTTTCCATAATGCAGGTGGTAAAACTGGGTTTCTATATAAATAATCTACAGCTCATTTTTTTAATCATACAATTTAGACTGGCGTTCTCTATTCTTAAATAAATTTTTACACAAATACTCAAACCATCTGCTTTAACTTCCTCCTGACTCATTCACTGGTCACTGTAGAAAAAGGTGGTAAGCTGAATTTTGCTAACTTTAATTCATCATCATCAGTTATCCAAGAATAGAATGAAAATTTAGTAAGGAAGTTTTAAAAACTTACTTTCATCATTCTGGATTTTTCTTACTTGTTCTTCAAGAGTTTTGTGATCAAAGTGGAATGCTTCTAACACTATTACTAGCAAACTGTTAAAAAAAGAAGGTACACAGAAATGTTTGTTTGATTCACATCATTTGATGATCAAAAGGAAACATTTGAAGACCTACAAACATTAGTATAACCTCATTAATACAAGCTGTAAGTAAATTGAGATTAGCAGGACCACTTCAAGAAATAATACAATGCTGATATTTTAAAAACAAAACAAAAATAAGAAGTTTGACCATACATACCTGACACCCAACTTTTGATTGATCTGTCCTGTCTGTAAAACATGAATGAAATGTTTCAAGTAATATATATATGCTGACCAAGAAAGATGTCTGCAAATAGCTCCAATAACTTCTGAGGCAGCAATGGTTATATTTTCATGCTGTAAAACAAATCAAGATCATCAACATAGAATAACATTTGCCAACAAAACACAGCTAATTTCATACATTAAAAAGCTTAGACAGTAGATGATCAGTAATTATAAAGAAGGAATGCCCAAAGTATACTCCATTTTCCCCCTAGCTCTAAGAAAAGGCACTATCAATTAAAGGAATGACACTGTACTTTAAAGGATATTAATACACTTTGGGTTTTTTCCCACTCAGACCTCTCTGATGGGTTCAAGTCTACAAACAAGAAATGAAGTAAATTCAAGTGTAAAAGTTGACAAATACTAAAGTTAACTTTAATGCACAGCTCAACATTCAACAGTACACTGCACTGGAGACATCTCTTTCATGCCATCATAGAGAACAGGGACTGGACTTAAACTATCTTAAACTTAAAAAAAAAAAAAAAAACCAAAAAAAAAAAAAAACAAAAAAAACCTATCTTAAACTAGAAAAGTAGACAAAAATATATGAAATAGCAGTTTTCAGACTCTGGACATCAAACAACACAGTTCAGTCTTCCCTGACAGAAAGGTAACAAATGAAGCGTGTCTTATAATTGCCCTAATTCACAGTGTTGCAGCACAAGAGGAGAAACTCAAAAGGGGCTCAGTGGTCTCCCTAATGCAAGGAGACAGAGTTGAGGCTGTGGCAGCTAGAGACCACAGGGCAGAGCACCAGAGAAGAGAGAGCTACAAGGAGAGGCAAGTTGCACGGGCATACCAAGAAGCAGAAAAATACCTCTCACAAGAAGAAAAATCAACCAATTGAAATAGACCCCAAAATGACACATACGATAGACAAATAGTAGACAAAGGCAGTAAGACATATGATAAAATTACATTCCATAAGATCAAGAAGGGACAGGAAAGCAAGAACATGTTAGAGAGAAAGAGGTAAGGTATAAAAAAGGCCCAAACTGAATGTCTAGAAATGGAAAAGACAGTTCTGGGAGGGAAGACACACTAGATGGGATTAAAAGCAGATTAGACTCGGAAGAAAAAAAGATTAATGAACCTGAAGACACAGTGATACAAAAGTAAAACAAAATGAAACCCAGAAAAAAAAAGTAATGGGGGAAAAAAAAAAAAGAAAAGAAAAAAAAGAAAAGAGCCTCAGTGTGTTTGGAACAATTCTGAGTGGGGTCTCCAAAAGCAAGAAGGGGACCCAAAGTATTCTTGAAAAAATAATGGCCAAAAATTTACAAATTTGAAGAACACTACAACTCAGTAGCTCCAAGAAGCTCAATAAAGCCCAAGCAAAAGAAACATGAAGAAAACTACACTAAGGCACATTGTAATCAAATGGCTTAAAACCAGTGATAAAGAGAAAAATTTCAAGGCAGGCTGAAAAAAAAGGGTACATTACACTCGGAAGAATAAAGATAGGAATGACTTTTTGTTGGAAGTGATATAAACCAGAAGACAGTAGAGCAATTCTCTTTAAAGAAAAGAAAGAAAAAAAAAATAACTGTCAATCTAGAATTCCATACCTAGAAACATTACCTATAAGAGCAAAAATGAGAAAAGACAAATACGAACTGAAAGACCTCATCATTAGCGACCCGTGCCACAAAAAAAATCTGAAGGAGGTCTTCCTGTTAGGAGTAAAATGAAACAGGAATATGTCTGGATCTACCCAAAGGAATGACTGGAAAACTGTAATTAACTGGAAGTGACCAGAAATCACAAATATGTAAGCAAATATAAAAGATCTTTCCTTATTTTGAAAGCTCTCTCTAAAAGATAATTGGCTATTTTTAAAAAAGATTTTCTTTATTTGAGAGAAAGAGAGAGAGAAGGCGAGCAGGGAGAGGGGCAGAGGGAGAAGCAGGCTCCCCAATGAGCAAGGAGGGAGACGTAGGACTCAGTCCCAGGACCCTGAGATCATGACCTGAGCTGAGGGCAGACACTTAAGTGACTGAGCCACCCAGGCACTCCAATAATTGACTGTTTAAACCAAAAATAACGATGGATAGTGTCGTTTAAAACTGATGTAAAGCCAAAACCTATATAAAAATAGCTACATGATAACTAGTAAGTCAATAGAGATAAAATAAAATCATTTTAAAAAATCCAATTAATTCCATACAAGGAAAGAATAAAGAGGGACAAATGGAAAATAAATAAAAACATCAACAATTTAAACCTAACCATATTAATACTGATATTAAATGTAAATGGCCTAAAACCAATTAAAAGGCAGAGGTTGTCAGATTTGACAAAACCGCCAAGACTCAGTTATATGCTATCTACCAGAAACTACCAGTAAATCAAAAAGTCACAAATATGTTAAAAATAAAACACGAAAAGGGTATACCATGTTAACATCAACCAAAACTAAATATAATTTATTTTTTCCATCTACACCTCTTTCCTATTTTACTGCCATCAAAGTATAAGTTGGCTGGGCTTACTAACTCTTTAAACTGGAATTTTGGGGAGTATTCTTTCATTTACTTAGTTAATTCTTCTTATAAAAATGTTTTTTATTTACTTATTTTTTTTTAAAGACTTTATTTATTATTTATTTGACAGAGAGATCACCAGTAGGCAGAGAGGCAGGCAGAGAGAAAGACAGAGAGAGAGAGGGAAGCAGGCTCCCTGCCAAGCAGAGAGCCCAGATGTGGGGCTTGATCCCCGGACCCTGAGATCATGGCCTGAGCTGAAGGCAGAGGCTTAACCCACTGAGCCATCCAGGTGCCCCTACCTAGATAATTCTTTAAAAATTTTTGAAACAACAGGGGAAATCTAACTTTGCACAATACCATGTGGTCAACACAGTATAAATTCAAGTCACAACTCCTGGTATCACCTCAATTAGGCTTGAATTTTTGGGTGCTGTATTTCATCAATCTAAACAATAAACATTAAGGCCTTACAATGTGCACAACACTGTTTTTGGCACTATGTAGTATAATAATGAAGAGAGTCCTAAGTTCAAATACAGATTCTCATTCTGTATGTCTTTGAGAAAGTTAAATACCTCACTTATTGCCAGTTTACTTTCCTGTAAAATAGTGACAACAGCACCTATAGGGTTAAGCTATGATGAAGATGAAGTAAGATTATGTTAAGTACTTAGAATAGTTCCTGTATCTGGTATAGTGCTAAAGAAAAGGTAGTTATTGTTTAACTTCCTTTCTTATGAGCCATTTGGGAAAACAATGATTTTGGTAATTAATTATCAGAATTAAGTCCTATAATACAAAAATAAAAGTATGCTATGTTAGTAATGTGATCATTTATTTCTATGAGGGGAACTATTTTGTGGTTGGCCTCTTTGGGCTAATAATAGTGAAAATAAAGATTAAAGCTACTATTTACAGAGCATTTACTATGTGCCAAGTACCATTCTCAGGGCTTCAGAACTATTTTAAGCCTCTAATTGTGTTGACATCAATATGAATGTCACAACCCCATATGCACGTCATGGTATAGGTAGATGTTTAATGGTTTCCTTGATCTAATGTCCTACCTTGAGCATTTTCTCGTCAAAAATTGGAGTCATGGCATAAGGCATGATATAATTCTGAAGAGATTTAGAAGACAGGACAATTTTGCCTTCCATTAGTTGTTTTGCCAGTTTCTTCAAGGCTCTTGCTCGTCTGTGGATCTATGAGTTAGATAAAATAAGAATTAGTTACTGAATACACTCACCTATAACCAGCTCCATTTCAGTATCATGTTATTTTTCCATGAAAAGATTAAAGGAGTGAAATACAGTCCATGTGTTACATGAACAAACACCTGTGCCTTGATTTGCTTCCAGAGATATAATCCATAGCATTTGTTTAACAAAGGATCCTAAAGCATTTATATACTTAGGAAATGGCAAAGAAATGTGACACTATTATTGTGGTTTATGATACCATGAAAGAAAACAGACCCTAGGAAAATTGATCATTTCCTATGCTAATCTGACTGACAATCATGAAGACCAAGGAATGAGAGGCTCAAAACTTTTTGGAAAAGTAAAATATATCTTTTTAAATCAGATAGAACAGTTTGAAGTGCTTATTTTTTTTAAAAACTATTTTATTTATTTATTTGACAGACAGAGATCACAAGTAGGCAGAGAGGCAGGCAGAGAGAAGGAAGCAGGCTCCCTGCTGAGCAGAGACCCTGATGCGGGGCTCAATCCCAGAACCCCAGGATCATGACCTGAGCTGAAGGAAGAGGCTTTATTTATTTATTTATTTTTAAAGATTTTATTTACTTGTTTATTTGACAGACAGAGATCACAAGTAGACAGAGAGAGGCAAGCAGAGAGAGAAGAGGAAGCAGGCTCCCCGCAGAGCAGAGAGCCCAATGTGGGGCTTGATCACAGGACTCTGTGATCATGACCTGAGCTGAAGGCAGAGGCTTTAACCCATTGAGCCATCCAGGTGCCCCTGAGATGCTTAATTTATAGGCAGGAAAAAAGAACTCAACACGGAAGTGTTTTCTACCTGAATATGCTTCATATTCTCAAAGAAGTCCATTTCTGGATCATGGCAATCAGTGAGCTGTACCAAGTCTTTAAATTCTGGTTGATCTGGAAAGGTTTGAATTAAACAGGAAAGCACTGTGGTATAATCCTGTTGTATATTCTGCAAATGCCAAATTGAGAAAAACAAATTTTTTTTTTTAAAGAATTTGGTGGGTATTAAGGAGGGCACGTATTGCATGGAGCACTGGGGTATGGTGCATAAGCAATGAATTTTTGGAGCTGGAAAAAAATTAAATTAAATTAAAAAAATAAATTAAAAAAATAAAAATAAAAGAATTTGCTTTCTAGATAATATAAAGAAACACAGAAAAAAACCACTATAATGTTTACAATTTTCTTTTAACATAAAACATTCCCACTGTAAACACAAACTATAAGATCAGAAGTGATCACTCTCCTTTATATTCCCACTCTCCTTTTAAGAGTTTTGTATTTATGCAATTAAGTATTAATTAAATGTACTAAGCTGTTTTTAACAACAACTTAAGTAAGGAAAAAGAAAAACAAAAACAAAATCCATAACAGTAGTACATAAAAGACAAAGATGTAATTGCAAACCCCAATACCTCTGTCTGGCTCTTCAATCCTTTCCTCAACTTCTCCAGGAGTGAACGATGAATGATTTCCCTATATTCTTTCTCCGTGACATTCAGGGCAGCTAACTTTTTGATGATACTCATCAGGCACATGCTGGCATTATCACTTAAAGACATGTCTCCTAACTTGAAACAAGAAAAAACAAAACAAAACAAAATTATTCTGTGTAATAACTATAATATGGAATATTATTTCCCAATGAACAGTTTATAAAATGTTGATACTCCTCTATGTAAAGATCCCTCCTAAGAAATGTTCCCCAAGTACATCACATCTAAGGAAGAACTAAATGTAGGGCTGTGAGGAATATGCACGCATACCTCAGAGATCTTGTGACTTTGGTTGCAGACCACCAGATCAAAGTGAAAATCGTAATAAAGTGAGTGAAATGAACAAATGAATTTTTTGGGTTCCCAGTACATATAAAAGTTATGTTTACACTATTCTATAATTTATTAAGTGTGTAATAGCATTATGCCTAAAAAAACAAGGTACATGCCTTAATTAAAAAATACTATGATCTGTTATTTTAGTGCATCATAATCACTGCTTGCAGATCATTGTGATAAATATAATCACAATGAAAAAATACTGTGAGAATCACCAAGATATGACACAGAGATATAAAATAAACAAATGCTGTTGGAAAATGGCACTGATAGGACTTGTTCAAAGCAGTCCTTCAATTTGTTAAAAAAAAAAAAAATGCCAAAACCAAAAAACACAGGCCTAATAAAATGAGGTAGTCCTGTAGTAAATTACTGAAAAATCATGCTTACTGAGAAGTCACACTCTGATTTGGAAAACAAGATGCAATAGACTTTTTGCTTAGTTTTATTTCCCAAAGCAAACAGAATAAAAGATTCACTAAAGCTTGTTTTCAATATTCAGTATCATGTGATAACTGAAAACGACAGAGTTGGCTGGTATAATTTTGGTTAGTTGTGCTCCAATTCCTAGTGTGAGCAATGTAGGTAGTGAATGTGGAGCAAGTATTGCTAACTCAGCTAAGCAGGCAGTGATTTGGAATTCTTTGTGCTAGAATTTGATATGAAATATGAAGAATCAGCCCCAAACGGGGAGATTACTTTTTCATATATTACATAATCATTAACATCAGATGAATAGTTATAAAATGCCACAAAGAGATTACTGATGACTTTACATGGTTAACTATAAATCAAAGGTTTCATTTTCCCCAGTTTTGGGTTTTAATTCAGTCCAGCAACATGGTACTTAAAATAGTATGAACCCTTTATATTTCTGGATCAATAAAAGAGGGCAAACTGTCAAATAATACAGTGACAAAACTTTAAAACACTGAGATATAACTGAAACACTATACAATTCACCCTTTTAAAGTGTACAATTCAATGTTTTTTGGATATTCATAAGTTTGTACAGCCATCACCACTATCTAACTTTAGAACATTTTCATCTCCCCGCCCCAAACAAAACCCTGTGCCAATCAGAAGTCCTTCCTTACCATTCCCATTTCTCCCTCCCTGGCAGCCCTTGGTAACCACAGATTTACTTTCTGTCTCTATGAATTTCCCCTATTCTAGCACATGGCTTTTGTATTTTTCAAAGTGCTTCCACATATTATTTTATTCAAAATATTTGTCTTTTACATCATGAGAATAACAATATGGTCTTCACCAAACAAAACAGTCTGCAGCCACAAGAAATTATACACAAAAATCTGTGTCTTGCTCACAACACAAATTAAGAAATCGGGTCATGCAATTATCGTATGATCTCTCTGATATGAAGAATTTGAGAGGCAGAACGAAGGACCATGGGGGGGGGTAGGGGGAGAAAAATGAAACAAGATGGGATCAGGAGGGAGACAAGCCATAAGAGACTCTTAATCTCATGAAACAAACTGAGGGTTGCTTGGGGGGCGGGGGTAGGGAGAGGGTGGTTTGGTTATGGACATTGGGAGGGTATGGGTTATGGTGAGTCCTGTGAAGCGTGTAAGCCTGATGATTCACAGACCTGGACCCCTGGGGCAAATAATACATTATATGTTAATTAAAAAAAAAAAAAGAAATCATGTAGTTGTATTATCAAAACAATGAAAAACAATTCATAAATTTTTCCTATAAAAACCTACCTCCATATTATAGAAACAATTATGCATAACTGGAATTAAGTAGTTAACATCAACAGTTTGCATCTCTTTAATATAAGAGGTGATAGTCTGGAATGTTGCGAAGCGAACATCAAAGTTGATATCATCAAGATGTCTTTGATCAAAGGCATTAAGCTAAAAAAAAAAAAAAAAAAAAAAAGGCATTAAGCTACAAGAAATGAAAACATTGAAACACTGTGAAACACTGAAAATGTAGATGAAGGTATACAAATCTTAAATTTAAAAAAATGACAATACTTTTTTTTAAAAAAAAGATTTATTTATTTATTTATTTGAGAGAGAGACAGTGAGAGAGAGCATGAGCGAGGAGAAGGTCAGAGAGAGAAGCAGACTCCCCATGGAGCTGGGAGCCCGATGTGGGACTTGATCCCGGGACTCCAGGATCATGACCTGAGCCGAAGGCAGTCGTCCAACCAACTGAGCCACCCAGGCGTCCCAAAAAATGACAATACTTTTGAAGCAAAAGAGAAATATAAGACTTTCTTACCTTGACAACATCAGTAATATATTTTAATCCACTATCAAAATCAGAAAGAGTCTGAAAGGAATGAAAACAGTATATTATTATTGAATAAAACCTTAACTTTTCTTTTTAAGATTTTATTTATTTATTTGATGGAGAGAAATCACAAGTAGGTGGAGAGGCAGGCAGAGAGAGGGGGAAGCAGGCTCCCTGCTGAGCAGAGAGCCTGATGCAGGCCTCGATCCCAGGACCCTGAGATCATGACCTGAGCCGAGGCATCCCAAATCTTAACTTTTCTGTCCTCCTCCCTTCAATTCCCTCTTTCCACTCAAATTTATATGAAACATCATGTTGACACCAAGGAAGCTGTCAATATGTATTACATGTCACAGTGATCTTTTTAAAAAGGGGTGGTTTGGGGTAAAAATGAGTACTACAGACCTGGAAAACTGTACAAAGCAATTGTCTTGACAACTTATTCTTAATAACCGAGAAGAGCTTTGCTAGAGGCTTGAGGAAGTTTGTAGGCTCCAGACAATGTTTCAACAGGTTTTGTACTGTCACCAAAATATCAACCTCTGTATCCTTAAGAAGGAACATTAACAGAAATCACATTTCAGTAATTCAGAAAACTGGTCAACTTGGCTTTAATATTATAGCACAGAAAATAAATAACTTTCAATAAGCACAAGGAGTATTCAGAAAAGTTATTTCATAGGCCTTTGAAAGTTCTTAGCATTTTAACTTCACCTAAAATCCACAATAATGTCCATTAACAGCTTCTTCCTTTAATTCTAATAGAAAATACACATGGTTTTGGAACATAATTTCTTCTATGTCCAGTCCAAAAAGGGCCAAGAAAAATGAGGTTGCTGAAGAAAAATCCTCACTTCTGGTTCTCTACAGATCTGGGGTCTTCTCTACTGAATTACTGTATAGTAAGAGATGTTCAGTGTAGCTACTAAAGCCTCACTGAGTTTGAGCCATTTGATTTGACTTGAGATTAAACTAAAAGTTGGAAAATCGTTTTAGAAACTCCTAGCTCCAGGTAATATTAATATAATCTGACTTTTCATTAGCAGTTCTGCAACTGTGATGCATACTTAAGATTATATGATGCGCTTCTTGGGTTCCAGATTTGTTATTGATCAAAGTGAGAGGAAAAAAAAAAGAAGTGAGAAAAAAAAAATGGATTAGAAGCTAAAGAAAGAAAAATGAAGGACTGATGAGGGTGCTTCCAGCCTCTTGTTCCCCCTCTTTCCCAATGCATCTCCTCTATTTCTAATTTTATATTTCTGTATAAAATCTTTTTGCAAATACATCACAGAATCTACCCAATGAAAATTATTGCTCATGGATGAACCTTAATAATCAAGTACCACTGTAATGAAAAAGCCAATGTCCTGTGAATTTTTACCTGAGGAACATTGCCACGGTGGAGGAAAGGAAGAAGAAGTGTGATGAGCAGAGAACTTTGCTCTTTGTCTCTCATGAACTTGCTGATCCTAGAGAAGGTGAAAAACTGATACGTAAGATACACAAGTGAAGAGTATTTCTCTAAGAAGTTAAACGTTTTGTAGAAAACATGTGACAGACACAGGTGGCTTTTATGTGTTCATGTAGGAAAAGCTTAACTGACTTGTATGCAGGGTCCACTTTTATTTCTCTCGAACTTCAGGCTCATGGCTACTAATCTATTTCTCTTGCAACATCTGATTTTGTAGGTGAGTAAGAGGAAACTCCGATGCTATAATCTGAATATCAGCAATTTCTTTTTTTAAATTATTTTTGTTATTACTATCTTTTGACAATTAGTAATTTCTCACTTTACAAAGAAAATAACATTTTTAAGAGCCAAGACTTGTTTAAGGCTATACATGCGGTATTCAGTTTAACTCCCACGATAGCCTTCCATGTAGAAATGTTTAGCCCCATCTTGCCCAAAGAAAACTGAAGCTCAGAGAAGCTGATGTCACATCTAAGAAGTGGCAGAGCAAGCCTTTCAAACCCAGTCTTTATGGTGCCTAATCTCTCACCTTCTTTTCACTACCACACAGCCTGTGATAAAATTTAATGAGTATATTTTGTGTGGTTTCCCATTCTGTATAACTTAGAAATATAATAGTATGAATAAGACATGTCAAAGCAATTCCTGGAAGATTCTAATATATCATTTTGTTGTTGTTGAGGTAACAGAAAAAATAAACTTTGAACAGTTAAGTCCTATAACAATTCATAATTTAAAATGCAAACATTTTTTGTACTCTGGTTTAACAACCCTGCTACAGAAGACACAATTTTATATTACTAGGTCTATTGTCAAAAAGAATCTTTAAAATTCCTTGAAAGATCCTGACCCTTAAAAAAACAAACAGAACAGCCACAACATGCTCTTTTAAATGAATTATTTTTATCAATTAAACTTAAAAAAAATGAAAAGTATGCGATCTCATGTAACTCAAAATTCTAACTGAACAAAATATACAAATCTATTAGCCTACTTTAGAATTTTGAAGATTATTCTCTCATAATAAAATGAAGATAGATGCCATAAAAGTTTTCTAATGAATATACAGGCAGAGAAGAAGAATTCTACGTTATCTTAAAAATGGAGGGCATTTAAAAATACTTAAAATCTTTTCAGCTTATTACCACATTAAAATAATTGAAAAACTGGGTAAAAATTAGCAAAAATTAAAACCACGGATAGCAATGTTATCTTTTAAGGACCAATATATCACTTACTTTGATAGAATGCCAAGTTCCTTACTGACTTGTGCCCTATTCTTCTTCTTTTTCACCTTTTCTGCACTTATTGTGGTTTTGCTAAGATACTGGAGAATTGCAGGTACATGAGGTAGAATTAATCGTCCTCCCATTGTGATAGAATCTGAAAAGAAGTAATAAATGTTTTGATTTTAATGAACTATTAAAGGATAATCGTATACTATCTTCATAATGACAGACAAGGAGAGCACTCAATTTTCATAAAAATATAATAAATTTTAGTGATAAAGGAATCCATCAAAATCCTTGAGGAGAACACAGGCAGCAACCTCTTCGACCTCAGCCGCAGCAACATCTTCCTAGGAACATCGCCAAAGGCAAGGGAAGCAAGGGCAAAAATGAACTATTGGGATTTCATCAAGATCAAAAGCTTTTGCACAGCAAAGGAAACAGTTAACAAAACCAAAAGACAACTGACAGAATGGGAGAAGATATTTGCAAATGACATATCAGATAAAGGACTAGTGTCCAAAATCTATAAAGAACTTAGCAAACTCAACACCCAAAGAACAAATAATCCAATCAAGAAATGGGCAGAGGACATGAACAGACATTTCTGCAAAGAAGACATCCACATGGCCAACAGACACATGAAAAAGTGCTCCATATCACTTGGCATCAGGGAACTACAAATCAAAACCACAATGAGATATCACCTCACACCAGTCAGAATGGCTAAAATCAACAAGTCAGGAAATGACAGATGCTGGTGAGGATGCGGAGAAAGGGGAACCCTCCTACACTGTTGGTGGGAATGCAAGCTGGTGCAACCACTCTGGAAAACAGCCTGGAGGTTCCTCAAAATGTTGAAAATAGAACTGCCCTATGACCCAGTGATTGCACTACTGGGTATTTACCCTAAAGATACAAACGTAGGGATCCGGAGGGGCATGTGCACTCGAATGTTTATAGCAGCAATGTCCACAATAGCCAAACTATGGAAAGAACCTAGATGTCCATCAACAGATGAATGGATAAAGAAGATGTGGTATATATACACAATGGAATACTATGCAGCCATCAAAAGAAATGAAATCTTGCCATTTGCGACAATGTGGATGGAACTAGAGCGTATCATGCTTAGCGAAATAAGTCAAGCGGAGAAAGACAACTATCATATGATCTCCCTGATATGAGGAAGTGGTGATGCAACATGGGGGCTTAAGTGGGTAGGAGAAGAATCAATGAAACAAGATGGGATTGGGAGGGAGACAAACCATAAGTGACTCTTAATCTCACAAAACAAACTGAGGGTTGCTGGGGGGAGTGGGGTTGGGAGAAGGGGGGTGGGGTTATGGACATTGGGGAGGGTATGTGCTTTGGTGAGTGCTGTGAAGTGTGTAAACCTGGCGATTCACAGACCTGTACCCCTGGGGATAAAAATATATGTTTATAAAAAAATAAAAAATTAAAAAAAATATATACTAAATTTTAACTATAAAGATTAAATAACTTTTTTCTTAGTCATAATAGCTGTATTATTAGCTAAATTATAAATTTATAAATTTATAAAGCCCCTGAGGCTTTATATAAGACATTTTTGGTATTAGTAAAAGAACTGTTAGGATAATTTGACAAGAAGAATTCAGAGACATGACAGTGGAAGTCATTAAATTTCCTGATGGATAGTTGAGCTTTCTGGAGCATAAATAATCTGAATTTCTACTGCTACACAGAAAATTCAGTTTATATGAATTGGTATTAATTCCTACAGCAAAGAAATTCTTTTAATAATAAAAGTAATTAAAAGAATCAAATTGTGTTGAAATTTTCCATTCTGAGAGCACAAATGCTACTTCAGAAATCTAAGAATCATTTACTTTGTACAGCACACATACCATCTGCACTTTCCATGTACACACATCCAGTTACTGGCAAGCTCAAAAGTGTTTCTGTGGGTTCAAAATCTGGAAGGTTAAGAAGGTCATCGGCTATATCCATCACAATAGAGGCTGTGGCTTCTGAGAGATTCTTTGCTGAGAGAATTGCAAAAACGTTGGTCAGGATATCACACTCTGGGTACCCAGGTTTCTGTTTAGCCAGGAAAGGGAAATATCTGCAAGGAAAAACACTGAAGTTGTCATCTTATTTCTCAATATATTTTTTTCTGAAAACAAGTTCAGTAAGAATTTCCATATTGAGTTTAAATATATATGTGTACCAACATCAAAAGGGAAATTACTTTAAAATCTAAAATTTGATCGATAATTCCAGGCACCTCACAAAGATTGTTATTTAGGCACTTTATGTACCTCTCTCATTTAATCTCATAACATCTCTATAATTTGGTAACCTTGTCCCTACGTTACAGATAAAAAAAACTGAGACGAGTCTAAAGCCACTGAGGTAGTTAAGTTGTAAAGCTGAGATGTGAACATGGTATGAGCCTTTTCTAAAAGAAATGTACTGAAGACAGACTATTTTTCAACTATAAACCTTCTAGAATGTGAATGTATATATACTCACATAAAAACCAATGCTGTACAACATGGGAATCAGGAGTACAGACCAAAGAAACATTTACCGTGTTAGCATATGCAACATTCAGAGAGCAGCATCATTTTTGGGAGAGGTGGTGAATCCATCCCCAGTATGAAAGATGAAAGACACACACAAATGACAGGAGCATCCTACCCAGAGGAAACACACCAACAAGGATAGAGTACACAAAGGCTTTCCAGCCAGTGGCAAACCAGCAACTGTTCTACTTCAGGGATGTAGTCCTCTAACGATCAGCAGGAGGGTAAAACCAAAAAAATTCAGATAGTTTTACCACTTTATCATCATTGGAAAAAGAGCTCAAGCACTTTTAACATAGTTAGTGCTAAAAGTGCTTGAGCTCTTTTCTTCCAGAAAAGTTGGAAGTACGTCCCTAACAATAACAGTACTACTGATTTTTAAGTTTTAATGAAACTGTAAAACTAGCAAAAATGCGTTTTACTAAAATATGTATAAGTTTAACTTACATTGCAAAATGTTATTTTACCTTTTTTTTTTCTTTTAAGATTTTATTTTTATATTTGACAGAGAGAGATCACAAGTAGACAGAGAGAGAGAGGGAAGCAGACTCCCTACTGAGCAGAGAGCCCAATATGGGACTCAATCCCAGGACCCTGAGATCATGACCTGAGCCGAAGGCAGAGGCTTATTAACCCACTGAGCCACCCAGGTGCCCCCTATTTTTCCCTTTTTCAAAAATAATAAATGAATACTCTAATAAAAATTACCTCTTCCCTGTTCTGGGGTACCCAAACCTCCACATGCTATAGTAACATTACCAGTTTCTCACGTATCCTTTTAGGCATTTTCTACTTCATTTTATATTTATACACATGCACAGGTATTTTTCTTGGGTTACACTGTTCGGCAGCTTGTGTTTTTCTTTAAACCTGTGTATTCTGAAATTCAGCTACCTTATTCTCTTTAACTGCACCTATAGTATTTCACCATAAATCATATTATTAGTAACCTTGACTCATTTGGACTAGACTGGTCTAAACCACTGTCCTTTTTAAAGGTGGGAGAAAAATGGTCATACCTTGCGTTTCTGCTCCAGACACTAATCAGTTTCAGCAGAGGAGTAGGAGAATACTGACTCTCAGATCCAAGCCTTCTGATCTAGGACACAAAATAAAAGCAGAATACAAAATAAAAACATACAGAATTGTCAGGAAAAAACAACTAAAAAAGCAGAGCAAGTACAGAAATCCAAGAGGATAAACAGCCAAGGGATAAACAGCCAAGGGACAGAGGTTAACATTTAAAGGACAGACTGAAGAAAAAAATAAAGGAATCCAAAATAATGGTTACAGGGGAAAAATGGCAAAGATGGAGCAAGAAGTGCTAGACCCTTAGAAGGAATGAGGTACTTTAGGTTTCAATTGGTTAGAAGCGAGAGAGCTCAAGCAGCTAGAATTCCTAAAATCAAGTCTCCTCCATAGTCTTTTTAGCTATAGTTAAATAACAGGAGTCATCACAAAATGGTTACAAACAAGGTAACAAGGATATCTGTGTATTTTCCCTTATGCTTGTCAAAAATCCAGAGACACATCACTGAGGTGCTGTAACAGTTATATTCCATTTGCTTAAGAGACACAACCATATTCAAATTAACCTTAACTATAAATGTCGTGGTATTAAAGAAACCAGCTCTTGAGCTTTAGGTGATAGTGGAGGCAAAGCAAAGTGTTCTAAAATGTTCAGAAACAAAGGAAGCCTCGATGTAAAAGAAAAGGCCAGGATAGGCATTCATGTCTGGGTGTAGACTGTGCTGGTTAAAGTCATACCAAAAGAAGAAGAAGAAGGTGTCCGGGAAGAGGGTAGTAAAATAGTTTACCTGGGGCCAAACTGCACCATGAAATACAGCATCAATTTCTTCTGTTCTGAATTGGTAAGACTCCCAGTCCAGAAAGATGTCAGTTACCATTTTGATTCCAAGACGTCTTAAATTTTTCAGTGGGTTAATAAACCTGAGCTGTATCTGTAAAACAAAATCTTCTCTTAAAAACACATGTTTCATTTTTATCCTTGATTCCTCAAGGAGGCACTGTTGCTCAGATGGCTAAGAATCAAGCTGGACATCCTGTTAAGTCTATTGACTGTGGCTCTAATCTACATGGAAATTCAACTCATCATATCATACTGCTTTTCTCATTGAACAAGATAGGAAAGCAGAGACTTAAAAAATCAAATGGTGAGATGTGTTCCGTTATCACTGCCAAGTAAAATCACATTAAAGTGTACTTTGCAGGGGAAAAAAAAATCACAAGTGGAACAGCTGTTTGGTGTCCTACATTGTTGTATTTCTTTAGCTAAGTTATTGTCTCAAATATAATCCTGATTCCTTCCTATGAACAGAACATTCTAAATAAAACAAACCTTCCTTTTTCTTTTTTCTTATTTTTTGCCAACAAAATACCTTAGATTAGGGGGAAAAATTAAACCTTTATTTCTTTTTTTAAAAATATTTTTTATTTTCTTATAAACATATAATGTATTATTAGCCCCAGGGGTACAGGTCTGTGAATCGCCAGGTTTACACACTTCACAGCACTCACCATAGCACATACCCTCCCCAATGTCCATAACCCAGCCACCCTCTCCCTCCACTCCCTCCCCCCGGCAATAAACCTTTATTTCAAATGAAGTGACTTTCTTTTTCACTGTTTCATAACTTGTATTATTTTTTATTTTTTCTAAAACTAGGAGTTTTCAATCATTTTTGTTAACATTAGTCTAGGAGACTAGTTAAAGAATTTATGGTCTCTCTATATAGTGGAATACTTCATATAGTATAAGAGAATGAGGCGACTGAATCAAGGTATGGGAAGATCTCAAAACATATAGTTCAAAGAAAAATGCAATTTGGAAAAAAATCACAATTTGTCTGTTCAGAGGCACACAGGCTGGAGTGGGTGGATGCCTGAGTTAACCGCAAAGCTCTTTCATAACAGACTTTGCTACTTCTACTGGCATCTCCTTCCCTACTGGTTACAAAATCACAAATACGTGGCCCGTTTGCTCAGGCTCAGAGCACAATAAGTTAGTGACCCCCACCATTAAGTCCAATGGCATGACAGCCACTGACCTCAGCCTAAAAATACCACTGGAGGAAAATGTATTAACTAGTGTGCCAGACTGGAAATGCCAAAGATATCCAATGGGGGGGGGCGGATTATAAATTTGAAAAAGGGGACGCCTGGGTGGCTCAGTTGGTTAAGCAGCTGCCTTCGGCTCAGGTCATGATCCCAGCGTCCTGGGATCGAGTCCCACATCGGGCTCCTTGCTCAGCGGGGAGCCTGCTTCTCCCTCTGACTCTGCCTGCCATTCTGTCTGCCTGTGCTCGCTCTCACTCTCTCTCTCTCTGATAAATAAATAAAATCTTTAAAAAAAAAATTTGAAAAAGGAAAAGCTTCAGGGAAGAGGCATAATTTCTAGCAGATCTTAAAGGAATGTTGTAAAAACCAAACAAATGGGGTAAGGCGCAACCACTAAATGTTTTTCCATTCGATTAATATACTGTGGTCTCTGGATATATAAGTGGCCAACTTATTTTTACATGTGACCTTAGTGAGCTACATCAAAATCTAAAAACCACCCTGAAATTTATGAAGACAACACAATACTCTAAATAACGACTATCAAGTTTTATGGCCACAACATCATGAAGAAAATTGTAGACTTTAGTTCCTAGAGGAACAGTCTACATGACTGAATTTCATGTACATTTAAGTTACTCCGTTGTTTAAATGTTCCAAAATAATAAAATCAAACTAAAATAACCCTCATGATATATACTTCAGTGTCAGTCAATGTCTTGGAGGAATTAAAGGATACAAAAAAAGTAAATGTATAACTTCGCTCAAATACCCACATGTAGAAATTTAACTTACTCAAGCAGTATTACTATTCAGTAATTCATTACAGTACCTCAAGGAATTCTTTGAACTTGTCCATGAATTTTTTAAAAAAGCTCCAAACTGACAAAAAGCTTAGCACCCCACTAACTAATGATCTATAAAATTGCATAAATGATCTTCTGAGTCACTGACTGTTGACTCAGAAGTAAGGCTGCATTACTGAGTAACTTCTTCTAAGTTAACCAAAAAGTCAGAGAAATTATACAGGGTTTATAAAATCTCTAGCCTTTTATGATTTAATATACCCAGGTATGAAGTTACTATCACTCACTATAAGGCATAAATGAAAATTTCTCACAGAATTCCCCCTAATACCACGAAGCTCTCATATAACACAGAGAAAGAATTTTCCAAGACCTCTTTTCAGCTTCCAGTGTTGGCCCCCCACAAGCCTTTTTTTCACAAAGTAATCAGAGTGAAATTTTAAAAACATCAAACAGACCTTATTACTCCCTGGCTTCAAACTTCTCCAGTTTTCCCAGTACATTTTGAAATAAATCCATCTCAGAGCCCATGAGGTCCTACCTACCTCTCGACTTTATCTTACATGATTCTTCTCCCTCCTTGTGCTCTATCCAACTTGCCCTTCCGTCTGTTCTTAGATTTGTCAAAACTGTTCTACCTCAGGGACTTTACACTACTAGTCATTTTCTCTGCCTAAAAATGTTCTTCCCACAGCTGAATCGATAGAGGAATTCAAATACTACTTCCTTAGACAGGACACTGGCCATCCTAATAAAAGCAGCACCCATTCGCTCCCAGTTTGGTCACTTCCTATCACATCCTTTCATTTTATTTTAAAATCTTCACATCTTCACGTCTCTCCTCAACGTGCTCATATTTTCCTCTACTTTTGTGAATATATGGAGTGTATCCCTAATAGCTGCTTTAAGTTTTTGGCTAATTCTATCATCTGAGCAAAAAGCAGGCTGGGTCTGCTTCTATTGATTGATTTTTCTCCTTATTATGAGTAAAATTTTCATCCTTCTTGGCATGCCTGGGAAAACTTGACTGGATGTCAGAGACACTGAATTTTGTTTTCATTTAAATCATTTGAAAGCTTTTGAGTTTTGTTCTCTGATGTAATTAATTTACTTGGGAAAAGCATGATCTTTGTAAGCTTTGCTAGGTGTTGCCAGGGCAGCCTTTATTCCTGAGCTAATCTGGTTCCACTACTGAGGCACTCCCTTACCTAGGATTCTTCCTGGTGCCTTGGGTTTTATGGGGTTTCTGCTCTGGCTGTTGGGACCAGGAGCCATTCTTAGCCTTGTATTTGTCAGAGGACTATTCTCAGCCTCCCCCTTTCTCATAGTTTTTCCATGTCTGTTCAAGATGGATCAACAGGGACTTGATTTGGCCTTCCTTCTCAAGCAACTAAAAAACTGAAGAGAATCTATGAGATAATAATTTTCAGATACTAGATAGTAGGCAGCAAAGGGCAGTAAGCCCTAACGGGGTAAACAGATAAGGGGAATCCTATACATTCCCCAGATTCCTGCTTGGAGTTTCAGGCTAAGTGTGAGAAGGAAGAGTCCAGGCACAGGCCAGTCATCTTCCAAAGATGAGGAGATGGAGTCGTGTGGCTTGGGGAGAACTGATAGGCAGAAGTACTGGCGGGACGAAAGCTAGAGAGAGATCTGCAGAGGTTCTCATTTATTTCCCTTTCAGGTCTCACCACCAAGTGACATTATTCTCATTATTTCTGTATTTATTAAGTCTTTTTCTCCCATTATATTGAGTCCTTGTCTGAGTCTCATTCCCCACCTAGAATGATGTCTGGCAGATGGTAGGCATGAAATAAATATTTACTAAATAAATAAGGGGAGAGGAATTTTTGTTTTCCCTGTTTACTGTTCCATTTCCAGTGCTTACAACAGTCCCTATCACATAGCAGGGGCTCGATTAATATTTGTTGAAGGAATGAAAGAATAAAGAAAATAAAATGGTGCCTAAAAAACAGAAGATATGTTCTAAATCCCTGGAGCTTGGTAATCAGAGGACAGCATTTCATCAACTAAAGGAGATTTATATCCATGTGTAGTCCAAAAAAAAAAAAAAAAAACAGCATAAAATTCTGGCTGTCAATTTTTAGTTAACATGACCATATCTAAGAGGCTGTTCACCAGGCATATCAACAAATCAAATGAAACAAATTTGAGCCCAATTAAAACTGTGCCCATTTATCATTAACTGAGAATCAACAGCAAAAATCTTTGAGTCTAGATCTTCACTTCAAGTCCCACTAAGAAGCCTTTAGTCCATAAAGACATTAAGTTTCCGTAAGCTTTCCAAATACTTATGCCCACAAACTTGTTTCAACAGAACATAAATATATTGTCTTTAATACAATTCAGAAAATATTTACTGAGCACCATCTTGTGAAGCTTCTGGCAGTTAGCTGGCTGCCGGGTCTTGCTACTTATCTTTACTCAAAACATCGCACTTACAGTAGGCAAGCTTTTACTTGCCAAAGATCTCTGCGCAGCTCTTATCTCAAAGTAACAAGGGTGATGCTAACTGTATTCTGTTCATTCTCCAAGAATTCTGGATAAAGTTGGAAGATGTCTTATACCTCTAGGCTCTTGAAATTAAAATGTGAAATATGAGATCAGCTATCCCTGTATATAGAACTGTACTATATATACTGTATATAGAACTAACAAACTAGCTATATCTCCGTATATAGAACTAACTCACATCTATTATTTAAAGTCTCTTTAAAATATACAAGTGATATACAGCTGACCCTTGAATAATGCAGGGGTCAGGGGCATTGAACCCCTGCATAGTCCTAAGTTTTGACCCCCCCAGAATCTTAACTATTTTTTTTTTTTTAAGATTTTATTTATTTATTTGACAGAGATCACAAGTAGGCAGAGAGGCAGACAGAGAGAGTGAGAGGGAAGCAGGGTCACTGCTGAGCAGAGAGCCCGATGCGGGACTTGATCCCAGGACCCTGAGATCATGACCTGAGCTGAAGGCAGCGGCTTAACCCACTGAGCCACCCAGGCGCCCCAGAATCTTAACTATTAATTGCTTGCTGTTGACTGAAAGCCTTACCAATACCATAAACAGGCAATTAAAATGCACTTTGTATGTTATATCTATTATATAATGTACTCTTACTTTAAAATAAGGTCAGATAGAGTAAAAGTTATTAAGAAAATCATCAGGGGGGCAGCTGGGTGGCTCAGTAGGTCAAAGCCTCTGCCCTTGGCTCAGGTCATGATCCCAGGGTCCTGGGATCGAGCCCCACATCAGACTCTCTGCTCAGCAGGGAGCCTGCTTTCCTTCTTTGCCTGCCTCTGCCTACTAGTGATCTCTGTCTGTCAAATAAATAAAGAAATAAAAACTTTTAAAATAATTTATTATTATTATTTTTAAAAGATTTTATTTCTTTATTTATTTGACAGAGATCACAAATAGGCAGAGAGGTACGCAGAGAGAGAGAGAGGAGGAAGCAGGCTTCCCGCCAACCAGAGAGTCCGATGCGTGGCTCGATCCCAGGACCCTGAGATCATGACCTGAGCCGAAAGCAGAGGCTTTAACCCACTGAGCCACCCAGGCGCCCCATAAACAAAATCTTAAAAAAAAAAAAACAAACGAAAATCATTAGAAAGAGAAAGTACATTTATGGTGCTGCACTATGTTTATCAGAAAAAAAATTCCATTTTTAAGTGGACTCACATAGTTTAAACCCATGTTGTTCAAGGGTCACCTATAATTTGCATCCTCCAACTGCTCATAAATATTTAAAACAGTGAAGACTATTAGATATTCAGGTCCCAACCAATTTCCCAAGTAAAATGCAGACTCTTACTAGCCCAAGAAAAAAGCAACTATAGTGAGTTTGTCTCACCTTTTCTCGTTGGTCAAGGATGTGTGATGCCGTCGCTGTCATGCACAGCAGTATCTGCAAAATCTTCGGTAAGTATGCACTGATCAGATGACTGATGTTCTTTAATACTGTTTCAAGGCTATTTAAGATACCATGCTGACGACCTAAAGGAAGAACTTTAGACAAATCCAAATCTTCTACTGCTTGAATGACTGCAGAATGACACTCTCCTAATGAAACAAAGATATCACGTAAAAGGAAGTATTACTTACTTTCTAATTACAGCTTCCTTTTTTCAATTGGAAATATTAGTTACTCTCTAATTACAGCTTCTTTTCTTCAATTCCCTCAATGATAAAGTATTTTCTAGAGTTCCAATGATTTATACCTGATAATATACTTTCCTAATGTATTTTCCTCTGATTCTCTTACCAAATTCAGTGAATTAGGCATGGGAGGTTTTAGTATTACCACACTACAGACGAGGAAACTGAGAATAAAGGAGAAACTTGTGCCAGAACTAAATCTCCATTCTCATCCTATTTAGACTAGTCCCCCAAACCTGAAATAGCATTAGTCTTTTGTTCCACCTAGCAACTCCCATGCATTTTTCTCACTCTCAGCTTTCACTGTCTATGTTGACTTGAGCAGTTTCATAGAAAATGTACTGCCTGCTACATTAGGAGTTTCTTGAATGCTGAAGATCAAATGTTTTCTCTTGACACCACTGATGAATAAATAAAACAACAGTCCTTTATAAACTGGCACCAAACTGATTTCGTAATTTACTTAAAAGACTTGAATTGTTATTGCCTGAACTTTACTTCAAACCACTGGTATGAAATCATGAGCTTGCTAATTCATACACCTAAATGCTCTATCCAAAAACAGTATCATATATAGCTCTCCTCTTACAATGGAAGCTGTTTTCATTGAACAAATGCCTTTGTCTTCATCAAAGCCAGCTTCCTTCACAGGGCAATATTACACTAAACAAAAACATTTTAACAGCTGAATCCATTATCATAAAAAAAACCCACAAAATTTCATACAACATATTACCGTACAAGTAAATACCTGTGTTTGCCTAAAGCAAAGCGATTACGGGGTGAGAAAGAGATTCTATAGTCAGAAAGATCTACCATTTTCTAGCTGAATGGTCATAAGCAAAATAGTAAACTCTCTAAGCCTCAGTTTCCTCATTGGTAAAATGGGAACAGTCAAGTAATGATACCTCAGGTGGTTGTTTTATGGATCAAATGAGTTGTATGCAAAAGGGCCCATCATAATGTTGGGCATGGAGAAAGCACTCAATAAATATTCGCTATTATTATTAACTACTAACATTGCATACCAGAGAGCATTTGTCTCATTGGATATACCTATACTATTCACTTTAGATGGTGAGGTTGAGAGAATAAATAATTACTTTTCTATTTTCAAAAGTATCCAGGGTACAGGAGGTATTCAACAAGTCATAGTCAACAGATGAGTGACTCAGTGAATAAATAAATACTAAGACAATTAAAATTAATTTCTCAGTATGCCCTAAGTTTCTAAGGAGAAACCTATTCATTCTATCTGGGTAAGTACTATTTTTCAAATGGCCTAAATGCACAACAAAATGCGCACTTCTTTTCTTTCTTTCTTTTAATTTTATTTATTTGACACAGAGAGAGAGCTCAAGTAGGCGGGGGGGGGGGGGGGGGGGGGGGGGGGGGAAGCAGGCTCCCTGCTGAGCAGAGAGCCCGATGCAGGACTCCATCCCAGGACCCTGGGATCATGACCTGAGCCGAAGGCAGAGGCTTAACCCACTGAGCCACCCAGGTGCCCCACTTCTTTTCTTTCTTATTTTATTTTTTAAAAATAATCTCTACACCCAATGTGGGCCTCGAACTTACAACCTCAAGCTCAAGAATCATATGCTCCACAGACTAAGCCAGCCAGGCATGTCCCCAAATACACATTTTCTAAGTAGGGGCTTACTAATCCATGGATGATGATAATCCCCAGGATAAACTGTGAGCTCCACCTAATTCAATCAAAATTTAAAATAACTAACTCCACTTCAGCCAAAAGGCCACCAATGAGATTGGGAGGAACAATCCCATTAGAAAGATGTCTAAGAGCATGGGAAACCTAGCCAGAGACATCTTAAGTCTACAGCAGAAAATACACATTCAAAGTAGCAGAAACTTGAGAACTACCATTCTTGAAGTGCTTCACAGGTTCAAACAGCAGGTCTAAGAATATCTGAATCTCCTCTGGTTGGGTCCCAGCAAGGAACCTCAGGACAATGGACATGCGGGTGCCTGAAGCGGCTTTCCCCTGAGTTTTACTGCCAGTCTTATTCTTCATTCGGCCATACAAAATTCTAAAAAAGCCAAAAGAACATTATTTTGTTTGCACATTAATCCTAAAACACAATACTAGTCATTCTGTTTTCCTAAGAGGCTAGAATAGCAGCAATAAGACAGACTTAAAAGGTTATTATAAAACAAGTAAGGATGAAAATAGAAATTAGATATTTAACATAGAAAAATCAGAAAAACGGAGTGCCTGGATGGCTCAGTGGGTTAAAGCCTCTGCCTTTGGCTCAGGTCATGATCCCAGAGTCCTGGGATCTAGCCCTGCACTGGGCTCTCTGCTCGGCAGGGAGCCTGCTTCCCCCCATTCCTCTCTCTGCCTGCCTCTCTGTTTACTTGTGATCTCTGTCTGTCAAATAAACAAATAAAATCTTAAAAAAAAAAAAATCAGAAAAACAAGAGCAACAACAACAAAAAAACCCCCAAACAACAACAAGGCTGAGGGAAGCCGGAAGAAGGAAATAATAAAGATAAAAGCCAAAAGGTGGTTCTATGTAGGAGGAAAAAAGCAGTAAAATAGGCAAGCCAAATGAAAATGAAAATACATAGATTAAAAGGAAATAAGTGAATATAATGTTAAGTAAAATAAGGAAACCTGAAAGTCTTAAATGCTTAATCTTCTGGAAAAGAAAAGAAAACAAAACAAATAAGCAAAAGGAACTTAAGAAGAAAACCTGAATAGAACTAATCATAAGTAAACATGGGACCCATATAGTTTTTCAAATGAATTTTTTAAATTTTCAAGGAAAACATTCTCATGCTATAAAGTTTCATAGCTAAGAGGAAGAAGGAACAGTCCTTTCTCTTTTATGAAGGTGGTATAATTGTGATATTGAGATGGGTTGAAGAACAAAAATAAAAGTATAAAATTATATACTGATTTTGCTTACAAATGTAAAACCCATTTCTTTAAATACAGTATCCAGTGCTGCATTAAAACAATATTAAAGCCAAATAAAGATTTATCCCAAGAATGCAAGAATCACTAGTAAAGCCTATTGGGCTGATATAGATCAATGGCTCACAGAAAAAGTTAATATAATTATTTTAATACATGCTTAATAGGCATTCTAATAAAATTCAACTATCCATTCCTGATAAAATACCACCTAGTGATAGGACTGACTTACTTTCTTAGTATGACAAATGTTAATTTATAATAAATGTTACTACTTTAACATTCAAAATTGAAACATAGTGGTTTTTAAACTTTGCAATATTAGGACGGACCCCTTTATGCTTTTAAACATTGAGGTCTCCAAAGAGCTTTTGTGTATGTAAGTTTTATCTATCGATATTTATCTTGGTAGAAATTAAAATGAGTTAACATAAAAATTTTAATGAAAAATAATTTTATTTTCCAAATCTCTCCCCACCAAAAATAGTGAGTCTAAAGGCATGTTTTCTTTCTTTTTTTTTCACATTTCTTTATTGTCTTGCTTATTGGAAAATAACTAGATTTTCCTGTTTCTGTAGTCAATCAACTGTAACATATTATAGTTGAAGAAAATCCAGCCTTAAATAGATATGCAGTTGGAGAAAGGAAAAAATATTTTGTAAGCTTTCAGGTAATTCTTTGAGATCATTGTGGATATCCCACTTTGATACTACACCAAACTTCAACAAGTGATTATTTCTTAAATATTATTTATTTATTTGACAGACAGAGATGACAAGGAGGCAGAGAGGCAGGCAGAGAAAAGTGGTGGGGGGAAGCAGGCTCCCCACTGAGCAGAGAGCCTGATGTGGGACTCGATCCCACGACCCTGGGATCATGACCTGAGCCGATGGCAGAGGCTTTAACCCACTGAGCCACCCAGGCGCCCCAACAAGTGATTATTTCTTAAAGGCTGGTTGCAATGCAGAATCTGAAACCATATTAAGAAGCTTTGTGATCTGTTACGTTAAAATCCGTCTACCTATCTTGCACTTTGAATGGACCTTTAGCCATGAATGATTCTGTAACCTGCATCAGTTATCTGGAAAACATGTCATTCCATGAGACAACTCGTATTCACAGAGTTATGCACACTTCCTACTTTGTCATATAAAACAATAAAAAGACAACTACTTAGGGCTTAAGATTCACCAAGAACATTAAATGAAATGAGCTTTTTTTTTTTTTTTTAAAGATTTTATTTATTTAGTTGACAGAGATAAATCACAAGTAGATGGAGAGGCAGGCAGAGAGAGAGAGAGAGGGAAGCAGGCTCCCTGCTGAGCAGAGAGCCCGATGCGGGGCTCGATCCCAGGACCCTGAGATCATGACCCGAGCCGAAGGCAGCGGCTTAACCCACTGAGCCACCCAGGCGCCCCTGAAACGAGCTTTTTTTCTTTTCTTTTTTTTTAACTCCAGGTTGTGGTAATGAAGCCACTGTCCTGGTAAGTGCTAAGGCACCACCGGTTTTACCCACTCTTTGTTTTGTGATGTCAGCACAAATATAGGCACCATGGAAAAAGGTAAATTCTTAGTAGTATTCTAAAAAAAAGCTCTAACCTTTTGGACCCCCTGGAAGCATCTCATTGACAGCCCCTGACAAGAAGGAGCAGACCGAATTTTAAGAAGGGCTGCTCTAGAATCATTACTGTTAAATCCAGTAGCAAGACAGGGATAACTAGAAACACTACCACCACTGCTAATTCTGCTCTGCTGTGTAGATTACCAATGTAAATTAAAAGACAGAAAAAAGAGGGTTTTTTTTTTTTTAATCATAAAAGAACGCAAAATTAACTTGACTAACATTTTCTACAGGCCATGGGGTTTACCTTCTGGCAGGGGAGACAACTGCTAAGTAGGAGGCTATGTCACACGATTGCGAGGAAAAATAAAGCAAGGTCAGGGACTAACGGGTGAATAGAGGAAGGTGCAATTTTACACAAGGTAATAGAGGAAGGCATCCTGACAATACGACATTTGAGGAGAATGAGTGAAAAAGAAGAGCTAGTGGTCATGTGTTCCAAGCATAGGGAACAGCAGGTCCACTGTCACGGAAGTGGGCTTTGGGTGGGGGTGGCAGCAAATGCATGGTGTGGCTGGACAGGTAGTCGGCAGCTAGGTCATACCAGGCCCTTGAAGGAGGATAAGGACTTTCTACTTTATTCCCATTAAAATGGAAACTCAAAGGGTTTTTTTTTTCCTCCCCCTCCTTGAAAAAAAAAAAAAAAGATTTTATTTATTTATTTGAGAGAGAGCAGAGGGAGTGGGAGGCAGAAGAAGAGGGAGAAGCAGGGTGTCCAAGGAGCAGGGAGACCAACCTGGGACTCGATCCCAGGACCCTGAGATCAAAACCCAAGAAAAAGGCAGATGCTTAACTGACCGAGCCACCCAGGCACCTCCTCAAAGGGTTTTTTTAAATAGGAAACTAACACTTTGATGACTGTTACTATTACTTTTTCAACCAAGAAAATCCATTAAAAACAATTAAAACTAATAAAAAAGGTTTGTAATGTGGATGATTAAATAATCAACACCAAAAATCAATAGCTTTTATATCTCATAGTTATATACCCAATGAATTATTTTTACTATTTCTCAATAATAAAGCTTAGAGGAACAGAGGATTTAATTTTAACATTACTGTTGAAATGACTCCATGGCAAGATCTTTCTTTATGTTAGGAACAAAATATTTTAAAGTAAGTCTCTATAACAATTTGATTTCCCCAAAAGGTTTAATTAAAAAAATCAAAATAAAATATATTTTATTTTATAATAAAATTAAATAAACAAAATAAAATTTAAAAAATCATAATCCCTGCAAAAATCATAGCGGTATATTCACAATTGTTTTTGTAATCAACTTGTAAACAAATCAGTTTTAAACAGTGTAAATACCTCATCAGAATAGGAAACAGATCGGCTCGGTGGGCTGTTTTCACTACTGTATTGTCTTCAGAAATGCTAAAATGTACAATCTCTTCCTTAAAACTTTTGTCTTCAAGCAATCTTTGTAAGTTTTCCCTTTAAAAATGGAATATAGCACAAATCATCACTTAATAATCAATGGTACTTTTAAAAATGCAATGTAGTACAGTAATATGTATAACTGAAATTGAATATCTATGTTGATATGAAATGAAATAAGAATATCTATGTTGTGGTTGACACCTGTAAAGGAAAATTTTCACAAAATGACAAGCTTTCAAATTTTAAAAGGTAAAAGTGATTATGAGGAATTAAGACTTAGCCAATAATTCAGCTGTTTAAAAGAGATTAATATAAAAGCTTTCTTCAGTTCTTATTGAGAGTGAATCATTATGATTCCCTAAGTAATCATTAAGATTTTGACATTACTAAAGCAACAAGAAATGATATAACCTTCTCAACACATACTTATCAATTAGTAGTCTCTTTACTACCTTATTATCTAAAAAGGAAAAAATTTTAAAACACAAGAAAAGAAAAATTTTTAATACACAAACACACTTTCAATTTTCATTTCTTATCTGAAAATAGCATTATGACTATAGTAGAAAAATGAAATTTCCAGGCCTTCAGAAAATTATTTTAGAAAAGGCTCTCAAGGCAGAAAGATAAAAACCAGCCAAGGAAAGCGCATTTCTTTAGCTTCGAATAACTTACCTGTAAGGGAGGATATGTGGATGCTTATACGTCATTATACAATCCAGGGTTATTTTTTGCACCATTTGATCTTGATGTAGCAACAACTAAGAATGATATTTTATAAAATAAATTAATGAAGTCACATATACACACACCACGGGATAGTAATTTACTTGTGTTAATTTGCTAAACTAGGTTTCTTATCATCTAAATTTTTAGATGTGGGTTAAAGCTGATTGCTGACAAGAGCCTTACATCTTCCTGGAGGTACAGCATGAATACAGTACATGCTAAATGGAACTAAATGGAAACAAAACTCTGACCCCTGAATCCCACATGACAGACCCTCCAAATCCCTTCATAAATTTGAGTTTACAGCAGGGCTGGTCCTGTGATGAGGGAAAGCTCCCGCAATGCTGTGAAAGCTATAGCGGTCAGTAAGATGCCAGGAAAGAAGACCCTGGCATAGAGCCTTTCAGGTCAGTAAGTTAAGAATTCTGCTTCTTGCAGTTTTGAACTCCAGCTTTATAAACAAACTGTATCTGAATTATGGGCAGAACAAAGATAAGTTCTGCTGAAATCATGTAAGTTCCACCTAAAAAACATTCAGATGAAAAAAGGAAATTTTGTTTCCCCAGATGGCTTAGAATGACATCCAATGTTTACTCTGCTTCTGACATTAAATTTTTTCTGCAATCTTTTCTGTAACTGAAGATCTTGTTATTGTGAATGCAACAGATTCTTATTCCAACTATCAGCCTTCACTCAGTGTAATAGATCCTGAAATCCCAGCCCTGCATAAGGGAAATCCCAGCACTGCACAAGCACTACCTAGAAGCGAAAAGTAGCTACCTTTTTCTGGCATAACCTCCACTGTTAATACAGCTGATCAATGTTTAGTCACCCAAAATTTCTTTAAAATTAACAATTATTAGTACAGTCTAAAACTGTTTCTCAGGACATAGAAAATAATTATTAATTTTTAAAACACTGTACTTAAAATGCACACACGGGCCCTACTCACCAACAATTATTAAAAATCTAAAAATGATTTTGGTAAAGTAAATGAATGACAGAAAAGTCAAAAAGAATGGCTGTGACAAGGATTTATTTTGCTTACCTGAAGATACAGCTCATATAATTTGGATTCCAGGTACAAGGCTCGTGGGTTTGAAAACTTAGAGAAAACTTGTAAATGAGCAATTAATTGCCTAAAAAAACAAAACCCAAAACCATAGGTTAATACAGAATTAAAGAACAGAGACTTCCTTTTTTTCTTTTTTAGCCAGAGGGAGAGAGAGCACATGCATGCGGGGGGGGGGGGGGTGGGGGGACAGGGTGAGGGAGAGAGAATCCCAAGCAGGTGTAACACCCAGTGTGGAGCCCAATGCAGGGCTCTATCTCGTGAGCCTTAGTTTATGACCTGAGCTGAAATGAAGAGTTGGATGCTCAACTAACTGCCACCCATGTGCCCTCAGAGGTCTTCTTTCCTTTTTTTTTTTTTTTTTTTAAAGATTTTATTTATTTATTGGAAACAGAGAACATGACAGAGAGCGCACGAGCCAAGGAGGAGGGGCCGAGGGAGAGGGAGAGGCAGACTCTGTTGAGCAGGGAGCCCAATGTGGGTCTCAATTCCTAGACCCCTGAGATCATGACCTGAACTGAAGGCAGATGATTAACTGACTGAGCCACCCAGGCACCTCATCCCCAGAGATTTTCTTAAGATGACAGTGCCCATCAATTTTAGTCTTTTCTGACAAATATACCAAATGCCTGCTAACTATACAAAGAAGCTTAAATTATTCTCCAGAAATTCTAACTCTCAGGCTGCCTTCCCCTGAAATCCAGGCTGCCCCACTCCAGAAAATCATTCAGGATGTGTTCAGGATGCTTTAAATTAAACCAGACACAGGAGGAAGTAATCAAAACAGTGATATATTTGCAAAGTTGAACACAGAAAATTTCTGGAATGATTCCTTATCTAGTTTCTATGCAGTAGACAGGAAGGTGGTAAAATATATTCTTCCTCATTTTCATATGACATAAACACTGATGTCAGGAAGCAGAGATCCATATTTTGATAACCACAGCTTTTGCTTACTAAGAAGGAAGAAGAAAGAACAACACACTGTGGTCAAAAGTTAAATATGGAGATGTGACTCCAAGCCAATGACATCATCCACTACAAGAGACCAAGAGAGCTTCTACTATAATTACTCACTTGACTTCTTCCAGAAAGCTTTAAAAATACTTAGGAAACAAACTGTTTTCTCTCTGTTTAAAATTGATAAGATGTATTAGGGCTTTAAAGAAAAAACCCAAATGAATAAATTCTTAACAATTTGGAGAGGTTTTATTTCCCTGTCTCAGGAACAAAAGCAGGGAGAATGAAGAGACAGAAACCAAGCAGCATTGTGTGGTACTGACTTTGAGGAAAGTGGCTGAATGCTTCATTTTCCTCATCCTGACAAAGACAAGATCACCTGGACTTTGTAAGGATTGAATGAAAAAATAAGAGTTGCAGGGCCTCTGTTCCTAAGAGTTTAGTAAATAATGCTCTTCTTTGCTCTTGGGCAGAAAAATGCACAACTGTAAAAATCCTATGGTTAGGGGCGCCTGGGTGGCTCAGGCGGTTAAGCGTCTGTCTTCGGCTCTGGTCATGATCCCGGGGTCCTGAGATAGAGCCCCGTGTCGGGCTCCCTGCTCAGCGTGGAGTCTGCTTCTCCCTCTCCCTCTGCAGGCCCCCTCCTCATGCACTCTCTCACTCTGTCAAATAAATAAATAAAAATCTTAAAAAAAAAAAAAATCCTACTGGTTATTACAGGGAAAATAATCTGGAAGTTATGACCTTTTTACATATGATACAGAAATGGGGGTAAGGTAGCATTTAGCTTAAATGCCTATGATGGTTAGTCTTATGTGTCAACTGGTATAAATTATAGTATTTAATCAGAACATTAAATTACATGTAATGAAAGACTAATCTATGTATTGCAATTAAGTATTTTGTAGATGTTCACACTTAAAATCAGTTGACTTTAAATAAAGAGGATTAAGCAGAGTTGTATAGCGGAAGTATGCTGGGCCCATAAATAAAGAGGATTACCCCCAATAATGTGGATCAGCCTCATCCATGAGGTCTGAAGAGCAAGAAGTGGTGTTTCCCAGAGAAGAAGGAATTCTGCCACAAGACTGTGGCATAGAAATCCTAGTCTGTGAATTTTGTACTCAGGACTATAGCACTGGATCCTTCCTAATTTTCCAGCCTGCTGTCTTGCCGTACAAATTCTGGACCTGTTGGCTCCCATAATCATGTGAGTCAATTCCATAAAACAGATCTCTTTATCCACACACACACATACAAACACACACACACACACCACACATACACACACCCCTTCATCCTCTTGGTCTGCTCTTCTGGAGAGCTCTGACTGATACAATGTCCCTATACACTTACCACTGAGTCCTTACAGTTTTACAAATAAACTTTTAAAACTTTCTTTCAAAACATCCATTCCTTCCCCCCAACATTTATTATATTTTTATGAGCCATGTAGCCTTAAAGAGCCAAAGAGAGGGGCACGTGAGTGGCTCAGTCAGTTAAGCATCTGACTTGTGATCTCAGCTTAGATCTTGATCTCAGGGTTATTGAGTTCAAGCCCCACCTTGGGCTCCACGCCCAGGGTGGAGACTATAATAATAAAAAAAAAGTCAAAGAGAACAGAAACCAGTTTCCATGTTTTCAATAAATACTTGCCAGTGAGAAGCATATTCCATGAAAGATTATAAATTTGGAATTATGAATGTACTGAGGTGGCACTAAGAATGTGATTACCAATTTACTCACATTTTCAATGGCATATGTTAGCAATATTCTAAGTTTTGCTACAAGGGGCAGAAAAATTAAGATGTGGACCTCATCCTTAGAGACTTTCTGATTTACAAGGCAGATCTATAAAAAATTAACAAATATCCAAGGAAAGGAGAGGCACCATGATAGAGGCATGGATGGCTCTTCGAAAGTCTGAAGCCGAGTTAAGAGAACTTTCAGTTTAGAAGACAAGAAAAGCTTCAGTGAAGAAGCAGCACAGGAACTGTTTCTGGAAGTATAAGCAGAATTTCAGCTGGCAGAAATGAGTCAAGGGCATAGCAGAAAGGGGAGCACACAGCAAAGGTCTAGGAGTGAGAAACGAAGAGGCATGACTGGATAGATAGCTTATTCATTTGTTCATCAAAGATGAGGACTCATCTTCTGCTAGTTATTTGCTGAGGACATGAAGCACAAAATAGCAGTCTTTGTCTGACAGGGAGTAGGAGGGGACAGAACGCTCAAGAGATCTGCCAGGTAGAAACAGAAGGAACTACAGTTTCAGGATGTGCGGCCACGTTCTTTCTTGCCCCGGGGCCTTACACACTGTTTCCATTGGCTGGCAGAGTCTGTCCCTGCCCCAGCTGCCTGGCCGACTTTCATCTTTCAGCTTCAGTGGGGCCGTCTCCTTTTTAACAGTCTTCTGGTGGTAAAATAAGTCACTTTTTTAGTATAGTCCTATAATGCCTTTTTGTTGTTGTTGTTGTTGTTGTTGTTGTTGTTGTTGTATCTGTCCTGTCCTTGAACTCCTTTAGAAATACTTCTGTGAAAAAATTCGACCAAGCATCAGACTGTGCTTCCTATGCAGTGGAAGCTAAGTACCCTTCATCTTTGCAGCCCAACCGTTAGCAGAAGGCACTCAATACCGCTGCTGAATGGATGAACCAATAAATGGCTTGTGGGAAGACTCAACAAATGCGTGCATCAGACTGAGATCCTAAGTTTTAAAATAACACGGTAGCACCAGTACACTGGATCCTTGCTGCCCCAATGCCGTCTTCAAGTATGCTGCGAGAACTTCTGAAAGCCTGATCACCTCCACTCTTTCCAAGGTTTCTTAACAATTTAGGTAAATGAACAACCCACAGAACAGGAAAGAGAATGTAAAAGCATGAGGAAAAAAAGGCAGCCAGGCAAGAACTCAAAAGGCCAAGTCAAAGTGCTGACACGTTTATTTATAAGAGAAGAGATGTTCCATTATGTGGTCCCCCAGCACAGAAACACGACACCTGGTGCCATCAACGTGAAGGACAAAGGTCAAAGAGCATTCAAACACTCCAGGCCCACTGCTCTCAATGTAGAAACAACTTATGATTAGATGACCCCCAAAGTCCCTCCAATTCTAACAGTCTGAGGCTAAATAAGAAAAAAATAATAACAAGCAAGTAACCAAAAAACTCTGAAGACTGTAAAAGACAGTCTCCAGGATATATAGCACTTATGTAAGTAATTATCTGGGTGGTTCACCTTGTCCAAGGCTCTGTCGCACACAGGCCATCAGAGGTTTTTTCCCATTTCTCCTAGAACCTTGGACCTATGGTCTGTCAGCAGCGCTGAACTTACTTTGCGGCAGCTCTTCTTGTCTTTTTCTTCTGTGAGGGTTCATCCACGGGCGCCACCTCTTCCTCCAGCTCTTCGGCATCTCCAGCAGCAGGTTCCTCTCCTACTTCTTCTGCTGCCTCGCCTTTGGCTTTCCTTCGCAGATCCTGGGTTGGAGCCACTTGCAGGTCTGCCGGGTAATACTCATTGCTATAGTGGAAAGAGAGGAAGCCGAATTTCCTCACTCTGTTCATGGCAGCTGGATGCACGGCCACGGTTCAGAGTCAGGCACTGAGGAGTCATCAGCGGCACCTTAGCCATGCCTCCTCACGTTAGTCTTTTTTTATTCAGCCCCGCTTAAGTACCCTATTTGACAAACCTACCACTAATGGCAGTTATGCTTTTAAAAATCCCACTGTTAAAAATATTTTGGACTGAGTTGAAATCAGTGTCCCTGTTTCTGGAACCATAACTGGAGGAAGTGGTGTAGGGTAGGATTATATTAAATAACTAATTAAAGTATAGCATTAAGAACATGTTGGTCACTTTCTACCAGAAACATTCTGCTTTGCCAAGGTCCTTCTGCAAAAATACAGTGCTGCAACGAAATTCAGTCCTCTGGATGTGGTCTGGTAAGACAAATGGAATGGTCAACTCTGTTGCTTTAGGGGGCAGTCACAACATGACACAGACTCAAACTGAACGTACAAGCCATGAAAATCAGCAAGTTTTTACCTTTTGTCTCTTCAAACTAAGCTTGTGCAATTGGTATTCACACTTATTTTTATTAAATTCTATCCCTTTAATTGTGGCCCACTTTTTTAAGTAACTAAATCATCTTGAAGGCTGTCACATAGTGCTCTGGTTTTGTGTCACTTTAATTCATTCATTCAGCAGTTATTCATAGGTCTTCACTCAAAAATAAACTGATATAATAACATGTTTGAGGACAGCAACTTATCAACACATAGAAGAAACTCCAGGTTAACACATGTTAAACTCCAGGTTAGTACATTAAATGATACCTGGAGAGCTGGGATGCTAAACCATATTCAGCTTTGTATTCTCACCCAGCAGGATCTAGCACTTAACACATTAAAAATGGATGAGTGAATTAAAATGAACAAAGTTGCTCTGTCAGTTATAAACCATACCATCATCTACTTAATGACATCCCTGCTATATTCTCAACACTCAATGAACCTTACAGGACATATTTGTTTAAACCTTTTCTCCATGCACAGCATGTTCACTCATGTTTGTTAAGTGAGATAACTCACACAGAGCGCTTTAGAGTGCTCCTAGTACACAGCAAGTACTCATTAAACGTCACCTATTATCGGCGTATTATTGTCATTGTTAGTCATTCTTACTTCTGCTTTGGTTCCTTCAAAGAACGGTTACAAGGGATTCACAAGCTCTAATACTGAATTATTTGAAACATATTTAGAAATATAAATGTCAGATCAAAAACTAAAATATAAAATAAAATAAAAGCCCATAATATATTTCGAAGTTGGAATTAAAGGTGACGTTTTAGTTTTTACTTGGCTTGGATCATCTATAAAAGTACTCGCTACAGGTAATCATTGCCAACTAATTTTAAATATTTTAAAAAATTGTGTATCTTTTAAAAAAAAATTGTGTCTTTGGTCTCTAAGTCTTCTTAAACTCAAAACCACTTCTTTTTACAGGCTCCTCTCTCCATCTCTAATAATCCGTTTGTAATCTACTTCTTTCTTAGGGAATAATTTGGAAACTTAACATGGTAAGAAATTTATTTGCTAGGAACACTCTTAGTCCTAGCTTGCATAAGCATAGTTCTATGCACACAAAACAAATGATAAATATTATTTTAATGATCTTCAAAACAAGGAAAAGAAGCTAAAATTCTGTAAGTAAATTAAAGCCTGAGGAGTAAGTAAATTAAAGCCTGTAAGTAAATTAAAGCCTGAGGAGTCAGGTGAAAAAGCATTACTCTTCTCCCATGGTACCTACTGATCAGCCCGAATCTTTGCTTATAACCTTTGCCAGAATGAATTATTCATGTAAACTTTTCTACTTATGCATTGGATCCTATCTTAACTATTCAATGACATGACTCCAGAAATTTTATTCCCTCTCTTGCATTACATATCCCCCCTACCCGTCCCCACCCTCCCCCCGCCTTCTGGATCATTCATACCAGTATTATACAGATATATGATGATGAATCTTAAATAGCAACCTAGCAAAATCAGCTCTCTGCTCCCACATCTCCCTCCATCCGTCTGCTTCTTTTCTGTAAGAACTGTCTATACTTGCTGTTTTCATTTTTCTTCTTCATTTCTTTTTAATCTCATTTTAATCAGGCTTTCATCCCTACCAGGTTAACCAAAACAATTCTTGTTAAGGTCACTTCTAAAGCCGGCGGTCAAGCCTTATGCTTCATCTGATTGATGCCTCAGACACGTTTGACCCAACTGATAATTACCTCTCTGAAATACTTTTTTCACTTGGCTCCTGAGGTACTATGAAGTCTTGGTTCCTCCTCTGTCACTCTTTCCTGGCTTCCTTTGCTGGTTCCTTATCTCCAACCTCTGAATATCAGTATCAGTCCTCGGAAGTCCTCTCTCTCTACATTTGCACTTTAGGTGTGGCCTCATTTGGGCTCTCCTAACTTAAAAAATCACCTGTATACTGATGATCCTCAAATTTATAATCTTTAGGCCAAACCTGTCCCTTCAGCTCAAAACTCCAAATTCAACTGCCCACTTAACACTCCTACTTAGATGTCTATTCAATATCCCAAACTCAACATGTCTAAAAATGAACTCCCAATCTTCCCCACAAGCGTGCAAACATCTGCAGTCCTCTCAATCTCAATAAATGGTGACTCTCTTCTTCCAGTCACTCAGATCAAACCCTTAAGACACATCCCTAGTTCCTCCCTTCCACCCTCGAGGCCATACTCCTGCCCCCAAACACCCATACATCTAATCTGTTGGCTGACCACACCCCATAGGCTGACCGGGTTGCAATCCTTCAAAAATATTTTTTACTGAACTAAAATCCAAGAATATCCAGAATTCAACTACCTTTCATAAGTTGAGCTATGTACAAGGTTTAACTAGTACCTGGTACCTTGGTCAGGTCACCATCATTTCTTGCCTGGACTTTTATAATCACTGAAACTTATGTCTCTGCTCTGGCCAACCTACAGTCTATTCTCAATAAGACAGTTAGAAAAATCCTCAAGAAAATTTAAGTCATGCCATCCCTCTATTTAAACCTTCTAATGGTTTTCCATTTCACTAAGAGAAAAAAACAAAGTCCTTTACAATCACTTAAAGGCCCTACACAGTTTGGTCTCCTGTTAAGTTTTTGCCCTCATTTCCAACTGCTTTCTCCCCAGGGTCACTGCTATAGCCACTGAGACTTCCTGGCTGTTCCTTGAACAAACCAAGCATGTTGTGTTTTGTAGCCCACTTAAATTACACCTATGGCATTTTCCCATATAAATGAAATGCTACTAGAAAAGATACTTTTTATTGAATGATTAGTACAGTTCTGTACACCACATCCCTTATCTTCAGAGTTTTAAAGTAATCCAACTCTCACTCAGCCTACCTAGTCACAATTAAACAATGCTCCAGAAAGTTATTGTTATTCTTTCAGAGTACATTCCCTCAGCATTCTGGGAAACATCAGGAGGCTCACAACAGAGTGGCTGGGCTTGGGTTACTGGAAGATAAAGCCCCAGGCAGGAAATAAAATAACAAACAGGGCAAGAAACAACAAGGACATTATACATTGATCGAATTCAACACGGCCTTTCTTATTTTGTAACCTGTAATTTTTATTTTTAGATTTTTTAATTTAACCTGGAATTTTTATTAACATCATTTATAGGCTGGTGAGAATCTGACTCCTTTAAAATTAAGTGGTGACAAAAACTAGTTCTCTGAGAGCCAGTGCTAAACAGATATGTCCATGATTTGAAAACATGACTGACATATAAAAACACTCAGGCTACTTGGAAGCTTAAGACTTTGTATCTTTTCTTCACACTCTACCAGGGATGTTCCTAGGAAGGAATACTTACTTGATAAATCTCAAGAAAAGTGGGGAGAGCTCCCTGGACCGTGGCTCTACCCTCTCTGGGAATTTTGCCAGAGCTCGCCAGAGCAAAAAACGAAAGTTGGTGTGGTCCAGTCTTTCCTGACAGTCAGTTTTCAATGCCAACTGTTTATGATAAAGAGCTCCAACATCTCCTTCCTGAGTCTGCTCCCAACTTTCATCTCCAGTGGACTTCTCATCTCTGACATCATTTTGCAGCTCTTTCTCTGCAAGGAGAAAAGTCATCAGAACCACTAGAGAAATGTTATTATTTGTCCTATGTGTTTCCTCAAGGGAGGACTTTTCTTTTTCTAATATATGGGGAAACAATAAATTATATCTGAAGGTTTTACCAAGTAATTATTTCTCATTTGTTTCCCCATTCATGTGCAATAAAGGAGTAAACAATTAGATAAACCACCTCTTTTCTTCCCAACCTACCCTTTACTTCCCCTTACATACCAGCGTGTATAGCTGCTTTTTCTAGATGTTCATAGTAGACTTTCCAAAATTGCTTATTTTCCATTTCATATGCATGGGAACTAAGAGAAAAGATCACAGAACAGAATATGTGCTATAATCCTTTTTAAAAGACCTCTCACTGGAGAAAAAAAAAAGTGAAAAGACACAACTAAAACTTAATTAGGTTATCCCTGAATATAGGGCTTAAGCAACATTTGTACTTCTTTATATTTTTCAAAATGCTTGCACTGAGCAGGAATTATTATTATTAATTTGAATATAGCCGACACACAATATTAGTTTCAGGTGTACAACTTAGTGACTTCACAAGTTTTATTATTTTATGTTATGCTCGCCACAAACGTAGCTGCCACCTGCTCCATTACATGGCTATTATAATTTCACTGACTGTATTCCTTATGCTCTGTCTTCTGTGACTTATTCATTCAATAACCGGAAGTCTGTATTGCTCACTCCCCTTCACCCATTTTGCTCAGTCCCATTCCCTCCCCTCTGGCAACCATCAGTTTGTTCTTTGTATTTATAGGTCTAATTCTGCTTTTTATTTCTTTTGTTGTTGTTTTTTTAAGATTCCATTTACAAGTGGAATCATCTGATATTTATCTTTCTCAGTCTGACTTATTTCACTTAGCATAGAACGTTCTAAGTCCACCCACATTATCTCAAATGGCATGATCTCCCTCGTTTCCATTGCTGTAGAATATTCTATAGTATACATACACCACATCTTTCTTATCCATTCATTTACTGATGGACAACTTAGGTTGCTTCCCTATCTTGGCTATTGTAAATAATGTTGCAGCAAACATATATCTTTTTGAACTAGTGTTTTTGTTTTCTTTGGTAAATTCCCAGTAGTGGAAACACTGAATCATATGGCATTTCTATTTTTAATTTTTTGAAGAGGAATTATTTTTATACTCATAAAATACTAAAGGGTATTTTTAAAAATCTAAGCAGACTCCTATAAGTAGACTATTTTTAAAGGTACAATATAATGGGAACAGGGCATCAGACATGAGGTATATGGCACAGTAAAGAAAGGAGAGGACTTGAGAGAAAATTGTTTGTTCAAAGCTAATGTTAAGTGTTGGTTTTTCTGCCACCAAATTAAAATATATTTATTGTTAACAAAAAGGCAAATAAAAACTACATGAAACATGCATACCTTTCAAAATTTGAAGAGAAGAATCACCTAAATGTTTATGTTATCTCGTATCTTAGCAACATTAGCTCAAAATGTTTCAATTCTTTCTGCCAATATTTTCCAAGAATATGATTTTTTTTTTCCTGTTCCTAATATTTTATTGGTTACCTCTAGGCCTGTGCTTAACCAAATGGACTCCAAGGAGGGGGTCAACATTCACCAGCACCCGTTTTTATTGTTGTTGTTGTTTTGTTTTTTTTACATTTGGAGATTAGATACCATCTTTAATAATGCCACAGCCCAATACCTTTTTATTGCTATACTGGGTTGTGATTAAGAGTGTGTGTGTGTGTGTGTGTGTGTCTATGTTAGGTGTTTCTGTTCCTGAATAGATGAGGGGCCAATAGAGACTCTTACGCAGGTCTTAGCCAACAGTTCTACCGAGCAGCAACTGAAGACAGTCTCCATAGTGACACAGGCTGAACTCCTGCCTCCCTTTTTCCTGGCTACTTTTTTCATGCATTCTGAGGCCTGTGATAGTCCAGATTAAAGGGCTTCTTAGCAAAGATCAGTCTCCAGTTCCTAGTCATCCCTGCCTCTGACCACAGGGATGTCCCTGGGTAAAACAGAGATTGCTAGGAAAAGGTGGATAACTGTTATACAAAACTGAATTATATATGTTGTTGACTATACATGACAAATAAACCAGTTTTCAGATAGATTTACCCAAGAGGGAGACAGCCAACTAGCCATGGAGAACATTAAAGGAATTCAGTAAGTGAGAAACCAACATTTTTGACAGTGGGCTATTGGTAGCACATGTATCAGATTCTTCCTTAAGTGCAATAAACAAAATTAAGAAGTTGATGTAAGGAAGGCCTTGTTTTCAGCATAATGGTTTGATGGTTCTTAAAGGCAGACATATCAGTTCCAAATTGGAAAGAGATTTGTTTACTCTACTTCTATCAGATACAAACTAATGGTTAGGGTTCTGAGAAGTCACACATGATGTATTTCTAATCTGACAAAAAGCCAGAGTACCATCTGAAGACAAATGCCTACAAAAGGACAGACTACATACGAGACACAATATATGTACTTTCTATATGATTATCAATGTCCTTTTTAGAGCTGAGGGAATTTTGGACACTAGACAACTAGGGTTTTTTTTTGGTTTGTTTTGTTTTTTAATTATTTATTTTTTATAAACATATATTTTTATCCCCAGGGGTACAGGTCTGTGAATCACCAGGTTTACACACTTCACAGCACTCACCAAAGCACATACCTTCCCCAATGTCCATAATCCCACCCCCTTCTCCCAACCCCCCTCCCCCCAGCAACCCTCAGTTTGTTTTGTGAGATTAAGAGTCACTTATGGTTTTAGACAACTAGGGTTTTAAAATGTCCTTATTTTTGAACTGAAGCGTGGCTCACTGACTCAATATATATAAAATAAAATTTTGTAATTATTCTATAGTATCTTGTCACTGTAAAAAAAATTCAACAATATAGATGTATCATATAAAGTAAAAAGAGAAAGTCCTCCAAAGTTATTTCACTTCACAAAGAAACATTCACAGAACATTTGAACTGTTAAGAAACTTGGAGAGAATAGAGAGAATAACTGATATTTCCTTTTTCTTTACTTTGCCCCAGAAAGATTGGAGCCACAGATACTATACACACCCATTCATTTAAATCACACCTAGAAGAAGTATAATAGTGGCCTGATCACTCTGCCATAGTTAAAAATATAACGGCTTCATCTGTTAACCCATGCTTACCTTATGAGTTCAATGACAGGATCCCAGAGGGCACTGAAATTAACATACAACATCCCTATTAAATAACGAAGTGGCACCTGCAATGATAGGCGGCAAGTTCAGTAAATGGGTAATAAACTACAATAGAACACCCCAAAATACAAATATCCCAATTCAGACAACCGGAGGTTGGAAAGAAGCATGTGCTTTAAGGAACAAGTTGTAGGTACCAATCCAAAATTCAGTGTATAATTTTCCAACCCTCCCCAAAACATCGCTTGCTATTTTTTTTTTTTTTAAGACTTTATTTATTTATTTGACACACAGACAGAGATCACAAGTAGGAAAAGAGGCAGTCAGAGGTTGGGGGAAGCAGGCTCTCCGCTGAGCAGAGATCCCGACTGATCCCAGGACCCTAAGCCGAAGGCAGAGGCTTAACCCACTGAGCCACCCAGGCGCCCCATGTCACTCACTATTTAACAGAGAAGAATCACTAAAGCAAATTCAAACTCACTCAATATTTTCACAAAGGACATAGCATTTGAATCAACAGACTTGACTCACAATTAAATTCCTACCTACCAAACACTGCTCTTACTGTCACCTTATAAGACAAAACCTGAGCAGTAAACATACCAAAAACCCAAGACAGTACACTGTGAATGGCAGCTGGGGCTTTGCAAGCAGATGGCTGAGTTTTCAATACTAGGCATTAAAGGCAGTTCAGAGGGTCGGAAGTTTTCTCAGTTGCCTTGAGCACAACCGTCATTATTACTTACATCTCCATGTGCTAGGGAGGCATCATATAGAATGGTAGTTCTAATAATATTTGGGGGTGAGATGTTCATTACTATTTTAGCAGGAGAGCCCTTTTCTAAAATGAAACAACACAGGATAGTAATACATAAAACAGGTTAACAGCGGAACCGCTCTGATCTAAGGGGAATGCTTCCACTTGGCCTTCCTCCTAAAGGGAACTGTGACCTATCTCCAAGGGTCATGGATGAAAAATCCCCAATTCCAAAGGTAGAGGCCTGACATCCTGAGGTGGTGAACAAATCTGGAGAAGAATATCAAGTTTTAAACTTTAAATTCCTGTTGCCACTTCCTACCTATCTTCACATATTTTGCACCTATTCAGGAGAACAGAGGACAGTAAATTAATTCCACTTTGAAAAAGCCTGCAGAGCCATATAATTCAAACCATCTAAGAAAACTGGAGATTTATCTAGTTTAAAAAAATTTTTTAATTACTTGATAGCCTTCTCTTTTCAAAAGCCAGCAAGGGGCACCTGGGTGGCTCAGCGGTTAAGTGTCTGCCTTTGGCTCAGGTCATGATCTCAGGTCCTAGGATCGAGCCCCGCCATCGGGCTCTCTGCTCAGCAGGGAGCCTGCTCCCCACCTCTCTCTGCCTACTTCTCTGCCTACTTGTGATCTCTCTCTCTTTCAAACAAATAAACAAAATCCTTAAAAAATTATTTTTAAAAAGCCAGCAAAACAGACCATAAAGTATAAATTAAGTTTAAAAAAACATGGACACTGTTTTATACCTCCTGTAATGGCCCATCAGGGATTGCGGCCTGCACCACATCATGTCTTAGTTTTCTCAAATGAAGAAGCTTCTCTCTGTAATCGCTCACAGTTGCTGGGACAAGTTCTGCCTGGCGTAATATAGCAAAGGCAGACTGACGCTCTGAGAGCCCATCATCCTAAGTGAATGGAGAAAACCAAGGAGGTAGATCAGTACTTTGATTTCGCAGAAAGACCATGAAATGTGGCCAAAGTTCTAAAAAAGGGAAACTAGGCTATGTTAATGTTTTTAAATTAAATAAGCAACACTTTTTTTGCTAAATGATTAATTTTTCCTCATAGCATTTCCATTTTCGTAGTTAATTTAAGATTAACGTTTAGCATAGAAACGACCACTAAAAACTAGGAAACTTATTCTCAAAGTGATTAAAATCGATTGGCCATATTTGTTGAAATAAAAATGTGTACATATACTTCCACTCTACAATTCTACTTTTAAAAGTAGTAATTTGCTTTATGGGATTATTTCCCTATTATCAACAAAAGGATGTTCACTCCCCTTCTACTGGAAAAGCTGAAAACCTACAAATGTCCCACCTAAGCATCTCCATCAACAGAGAGCTGGTTATGCAAGATATTTTAAACTATGATATACTGTTCAAACTTCAAAAGAAAGGAAGTAAACCTCGACGTGCTATATGACAAAACCTCCATGATGCCATTTATTTAAAATATACATGTGGATACAAAAATCTGAAAGAATATTCACCAATTACCTGGGAATTTTCAGTGTGGGCAGGAGTAAGAATTACAACAAAATTTTCAGTTTTTAAGATAGATATTTATACAATAGTGTTTGAGTTTTCTGCAAAAGTGTCATTTTGGAAATAAAAAAGAACTGCATTTTAAAAAAGCTATCCAAATTAACAGTTAAAATACCTCTAACGGTTCTGGAAGTCGAACTTCAAAATGGTTTAGGATCCTTATTGTCAAAAGCCGAATCTGGAGAAAGTAAAAGGCATGTTTCAAATTCTAAAGTTTACACATAAGAAACTGATTTACAGCCAGTGAGATCTAAGTGTTATAGAATAAGGGAAATATTCCACTGTCAATAGATACATATTACTCTATCCCTTACTTCATATTAGAAACCAACCAACACTTTATTCAAATAGTATATGGAACAATTTAATGACCAGAAGAGACTAGAAGATAAAGTTGCTCATGGAACAATGTTTTTCTTTCAACTATGACACTTTAAGCATCTCTATCAATAAGTACAAAGAATCTGATTAAGTTTACAATTTTGATGTAACTAGTGATTTTTATCTGTATGTTAACATATTTAGGTATTTCTGTATACCTGATCACACAGCAGAATCACATGGGGGCTTTAAAAAATGATGCAGATTTTTCAGTTTCAGCCCTACTGAGTCAGAATTCTAGCCTGTGAGGACGCAGAATTTGTATTTCCATTAAGTTCCCCAATTAAACCTGTTGCAATCAATTTGTAAGGTCAGTGTTTAGGAATCACTGCATTAAAAAGAAATCATCCCACAGCAGTATTTTCTGATTAAGGATTCTGACAACCACTGGCAACACATACAGAATCAAAAGATGAGAGACTGAGGACACATCACAAAACACCATTACCTTGGATATACCACTTGAAATGTTTGCTTGTAACTTGGGAAATAATTCCATTAAAGCTTCCTCAGAAAGTGGCCCTTTGCAGCCACATAAGGATAATCTCTGATAATAGAGATCAGCTAACAGCAACACAGATGGCTCCAAAGGAAATGTTCTGCAACAAGATATTTATTAGATCCAACCTGCACCATATAGTCGATTATTTGGACTATAATAAAACTACAGAAAATTACGACTGGTGAAGAAACTATAAAAGGGACCAGGTAAAAGTTTAATGAGGACACTTAGTGTCATTTTAAAGATAAAGAATCTGAGGTCTTGCAAAGTGAGTAATGCGGTCGAGGATGACAGGTGCAAGCATTCACATGTATCCTATCTCTGTGGGAGCTGCAGAGGGATGTTTTCTCAGAGAAAGAGCACAAAAACTGTGGCACCTGCCTTAAGCTAATATACCTCCATCTATTTATTTATTCTTGTCAGGACATATTTCAAGGAGGATTTGGGATGGATGAGATGGCCTCATGCAAGCCAACAAAGCAGCTCCATTCCCATTGCTTAGAACCTACAGATTTGGCTACTTGCAAGGAATATGCCTGTTGGAAGTGGGCTTGGCACTGAGATCAAGAGAAAAGTTCCACAATGGCTCCTTGTGGAGCACCCCCGACAGCAGTGACACTCTTGTCTTCCCGGTTCAGGAACACAGAGAGCCCCGGATCCCAGATCCCCTCATGCTTGACTCCCTTGCTACTTCTGCTCAAATGTCTCCTTCTTGATGAGTCCTTCCCTATTTGAAACTGTTGTTGTCCCCAACCTCCAGACTCTCCTATCCTGACTCTGCTTTAATGTTCTTACCACTGTCTAACGTGCTATGTATTTTACTTATTTTGTTTAGCGTTTCTTCTTGCTAGAATGGTAGCTCCATGAAGACAGGGTATTTTGTGTGTTTCAGCCACTGACCGTGTCTCCCAGTGCCTAGAAAAGGGCTTGGTATGTGAAAAAAGCAAATGAATATTTACTGAATGAAGGAAATGAATAAATCTGTTTTAAAAAGCATGGAGCTAAAATGGATTAAGACTCTAGGGGCAACTGGGTGGCTCAGATGGTTAAGCGTCTGCCTTCGACTTGGGTCATGATCTCTGGTTCCTGGGATTGAATCCCATGTTGGGTTCACGGCTTAGCAGGAAGTCTACTTCTTCTTCTCCCTCTGCCTCTTGCCCTGCTCATGCTCTCTTTCTGTATCTATCTCAAATGTATAAATAAAATCTAAAATAAAATAAAATAAAATAAAATGGATTAGATTCTAGAAAAAGAAGTCAACTGCTTTACCAGGTTTTGAAAAGGTATGACCTTTAGAAAGGGTGCTAAGCTGAGTAGAAAACGGCTTCCTGGTAACAGCCCAGTGCTACACCAAAGTCGGGAGCTGGCTGACATCAACTTACAAAAACAAAAAGCTGGGCTGTGCTGGTAGGCAGTAAAAGTACCACAGGAAAGTGTTCTGAAATGGTGAATATGTCAAGCTAAGACAGAAGGAGTGTAGTAGAAATATTATGTTGGAATGACTCAGGAAGTTCTAGAAGGTCAACATAGTGCAATGTTAGGGTTGGACACAAGTCTACTACAGTAGTTTACACACATGGTAAAATACCTCTCCACAAAGATAAATATGCATTTAAAGACTGTGTAAAACATAAACTTACGTTAAGGATTCAAAGCAATAATAAATTTCTAATATGAATACAACTTAGGTATAAAGTAGATCAAAACAAGGACTTTCATTATGCCCAAGATTTCACAAAAACAGAAGCTTTTATATTTTATTCATGATTAAATGGGAGGTATTTTTACTTACAATACTAAATTCTTCACACGTTCCACAGGAACCAAATGAAGAAGTTCAGATGATTCTTCCAAACTTAGCAGAGTATTTACAGCTTGACAAAGAACAAATAAGTTTCCTAAGGGCAGAAAAAAGAAGAAACTATATAACTTATTCCTTTGACACAAAAACTACCAGACATCTCATTTGTCTAATACTTGCTATTTGTAGAAGTTCTTAAATTAAAATGAATTTGTGCCTCCTTATCATCTGTCAAATGTCAGAATATAACAGGAGGGAACTGAAAAGATAAGGTTCTCAAGTCTTGTATTTTAGCTTTCTTAAGGGAAAAATGTATTAAAAAACAGAGAATAAAGTATATGTTTCATTAATGAGGATAAAGAGGAAGTCCGATGGTCCGACTCACTGGCATTATCCAAATTAGAACTTTAAAGGAGACGCGCTTGTACTTTTCAAAAGCTAATAAGCTATTTATTTTTTATATTTATTTATTTATTTATTTTTAAAGATTTTATTTAATTATTTGACAGAGAGAGAAATCACAAGTAAGCAGAGCGGCAGGCAGAGAGAGGGGGAGAACCAGGCTCCTGCTGAGCAGAGAGGCCGATGCGGGGCTCGATCCCCGGACCCTGAGATCATGACCTGAACCGAAGGCAGAGGCTTAACCCACTGAGCCACCCAGGTGCCTCACTAATTTTTTTTTTAATTAGACATACATTTAATCTTAGACCAGAGGCTGGCAAAGATTGGTCCACAAGCCAGACGTTGTTTGAAACAACAAGCCAACAGTAAAGAATATGCCACGACTGACTATGAAAACCTAAAATATTTACTATTTGGTCCTTTACGTAAAAATTTTGGCAAACCCTGCTCTGGATACTAGAAAAGGACTGTCCTTTACAACTTTCTGCAATGAGAGAAATGTTCTATACTTGTGCCAATACGCAGCTGCAGTCCAATTCCGCAGTCACCAGCCACATGTGACTACTGAGCACTTGAACTGCGGTGAGTCTACTTTATTTTCTAATGTGTCTGCTTCGTATCTAACAGAGAACCTAGCATAGTAATATCTAAATGAATGAACAACTACTATACATAATGTTAGAAAAGAAATACTGTACTAGAATGAAACAAAATACCTACTTTCAAATTGCTGTTCTCAGGTTAGTGAGAGGAGATATTCAAGTATAGAGCAGGAAAGGGTGTTCTGAGTACAGCAGGGTAAAGCACATGGAAGTGCCTGGGGTATAAGGTGTATAGAGAGTGTGAACGGGAGACAGAGAACAGGACACAAGCGAGGGCTTGGAAAAGAGGGGTCTTAGATACCATGGCAACCTCTGACACTGAGTCCTCAGATTCAGCTTGTGCTCACCACATTATGAGGCACAAGTGCAACTGTCACCTTCTCCTCTTTTTCCTTGCATCAGAGCACAATGTTAGCTCTATTGTCTAGTACTCCATGTGTTGACAGTCACGTTGGCTGTGCCAGAAAAGAAAGAGAAGAAAACAAACGGGGATTGTAACTGACCTTTTCCAACGCTTCCCTTGTCAACATTCATGAAGAGTGACTCTATGAAGCACGTGACCAGTGGTATCACCTTCTCTTTCTCAAGAGGTCTGTCCAAGAAGTCGGGAGACAAAGGGAAAAGTTCAAACTGGCAGTCAATGCTTTTTCAGGGAATAGCAAGGAAGGGCTAATAAATGTTTAAATCAGCATGCTAAGTAACTCTTTCACAATTAACCACAGTTTATTTTCTCACCTAATATGAGGTAACACAACAAGGGCTGCCCAAGAATGTGAAAGGTAAGTAGCATCTTTATTTGGGGGTAATTGAATTATAGATAAGAGGTGGTCCAATACTGGGATCTGTTCTTTTCCTCCCTTGGATCTGGTCTTCTTCTGCCTTAAATAGGATCTGAAGGAAGAGAAGAAAAACAAATGTCTATTTATTTTTTAATTTTTTTATAAGCATATAATGTGTTATTAGCCCCAGGGGTACAGGTCTGTGAAAAAAAAAACAAATGTTTAAAACAGAAGAGAATATAATTGCTCTTGCCCTCTGAAATTTAAAATAAAACTGATTCCTTTCCACACGTGGAAGATTTGTGGGGAGGAGGGAACTGGTGGTAGTGGTTGAATATAAATAACCAAACAACTGCGAGTCATTTACTGATTTTTGGTAAGAAGCTTTTTCGGTGCCTTTGGTTCTACTTTTTTCTATTTCCTATTTTAATTTGCTTCAAACTTAAAGCAAGTCTCTCCTAGTTTTTTCTATTATTTCTGAATTTTCTAATTCTCAGATTCCTTTTTCTCTGTCTGATGTGCGGATGGACATGTTTTTAAAAACTGCAGAGGTAACTTATTGTAATGAATGGACTTCCTCTATTCTCCCCCGCCTTTTTTAAAGATTTTATTTATTTATTTGACAGAGAGAGAGAGAGACAGACAGACAGATATCACAAGTAGGCAGAGAGGCAGGCAGAGAAAAGAGGGGGAAGCAGGCTCCCTGCTGAGCAGAGAGCCTGAAGCGGGGCTCAATCCCAGGACCCTGAGATCATGACCTGAGCTGAAGGCAGAGGCTTAACCCATGAGCCACCCAGGCGCCACCCCACTTTCCTTTATGACAGAAATTTTACTACTTGACAAAGGTAAAATGATGTTGCACATAGTGGTAAATTTGACAAATGCCACTAAAGTGATTACAATTTAGAATCATCTCTGCTTCTTTAATCTCATAAAGTTTATTCAAGGACATTTTCTGACATGACATTTGGCTTTAGGTACCTGTTACTTTGGCACTTTTCTTGTTTGCCTCTTTTCCCTTTTGCCAATGAACTACATCTCAGTTCAATTTGAAAGACAGAAATCTAACTGAAAGAAAAGTCACAGAAACCGTAAGTAAAATTATTTGTTTTAATAATTTATCCTCCATGTCCAGTTGGTTAGCTTGTTACATAACAGAAGTGGAAGATCAGGTTTTTATTCCTGTGTCCCTATTATGAAAATCAACTAAAAAGTTCTATTCTTTTTTTTGTTTCATACTTATCAAGATAGTCAATGTTTGGAAATTATAAGAGACAGTTTAGTCAGTTTCACTGACAATTTTTGAAAGTCCTTGATATAAAGTCTCTCTAGTAGTAAAGACTCAACAATCTGTAAAAATCTTACAAGAAAACATCGAGATGCTTTAAAAAAAAAAAAAAAAGGTGAGTCATAGCTTGGCTGCTTCATCACACCTGCTGATGAGCTCCTCCAATAAAATCCACACTCCCTATTTACCTTACAAGGCCCCATGTGATTTGATCCTGGCCTGCCTCTCATGTCCTCTCATTCTACCCTCCTCCTTACTTGATGCTCTGTACACACACAGACTTTCTTTTGTTCCTCAAACATACTGGGCTTATTCCTAACCCAAAGCCTTTACACTAAGTCCTCCCTCTGCCTGGAAAGCCTTTCACCTAGACCTTTGCTGGGCTGGATCCTTCCCATCATTACAATCAATCCAAAGGTCCCTTCCCTAGAGAGGAATCATGCTGCCTCTCCATTCATTCTCTTTCAACACCCTAGTTTTATTTTTCTTTTTATCATTAAATTATCTTGTTTATTTGTTATCTGTCTCACATCCCTCTAGTCTAAGAATGTCATCTCCCCAAAAAGAAGGAAACTTCTTCTCATTCATTATTATATCCCAAAGCCTAGAGTAGTGCCTGATACAATTAGCGTGTGTCTATTGATAGAATAAATCCATCTTCTAAAGAATCTTTTTACATCTATTATTTCTTTCTAGTCTCACAACAATCTGTGAGCTAGATGGATGGAATATTACTAAGAATGTTCAGACAAAGGTGATGATTCACATATATCCTATCTCTGTGGGAGTGCAGAGGTACATATTCTCAGAGAAAAAGCACAGAAACTGTGGCACCCGCCTTAAGCCAATATACCTCCATTTACTTGTTTACTCTTATCAGGGCATATTTCAAGGAGGATTTGAGATGACTGAGATGGCCTCACACAAGGCAACAAAGCAGCTTCATTCCCATTTCGGAATAAAATTTGGCTACAGGCAAGGAATATGCCTGTCGGGAGTTGGTTTGGTGTTGCAATCAAGAGGAAAGTTCCAAGGGAATAATTCTACAGGCATAAGTAATTATTCCTGCCTCAGGAATCAGAGCTCAGTAAACTGGAAAACCAACAGATTCTATTACCAAGTTTTGATAGAAAAGCTACTTTTAAGGTCTGCAGAAGAGCAACATGTGAAGAAGATGAGTTCCTCCGGAATTTCATGCTGATCCAGAATCAAAAACTAACTCTGCTGTGAGACTATGGGGACAATGACACGCATCTCAAGGGATGCTGTGATGCTTCAAAACTGAATACTCAGCAAAAATTCAAAGAATGTCCATCTATTCCTACTGCCCCAAAGCAAACCACAAATGCAGCAAGTCTAACAAATCCCAAAGAAATACAAAACTTAAGTATAAACACACAGGAATGACAAGGGAACTGGTTTCCTAACCTATAATTTCTAAAATCACATGCACAACTACTGGAAAAATGATAAGCAGAATTCTCTTACTTATTTATACAAACCCTGTTTTCAATATCTGAATGGTATGTATATTTTAATTTTTTTTTTTTAAAGATTTCACTTATTTATTTGACAGAGAGATAGAGAGCACAAGTAGGCAGAGCAGCAAGCAGAGGTAGAGGGAGAAGCAGGCGCAAGCAGAGGTAGAGGGAGAAGCAGGCTCTCCACTGAGCAGGGAGCCCAAGGCAGGGCTCAATCCCAGGACCTTAAGATCACGACCTTAGCTGGAGGTAGACACTTAACACCTGGGTGGCTCAGGGTATGTGATTATTTTTTTTTTTCCCATGGTATCATATATTTTTTTAAATTTTTTAATTCATTTTCAGCATAACAGTATTCATTGTTTTTGTACCACACCCAGTGCTCCATGCAATCCGTGCCTTCTCTAATACCCACCACCTGGTACCCCAACCTCCCACCCCCCACCCCTTCAAAACCCTCAGATTGTTTTTCAGAGTCCATAGTCTCTCATGGTTCACCTCCCCTTCCAATTTCCCCCAACTCCCTTCTCCTCTCTATCTCCCCATGTCCTCCATGCTATTTGTTATGCTCCACAAAAAAGTGAAACCATATGATAATTGACTCTCTCTGCTTGACTTATTTCACTCAGCATAATCTCTTCCAGTCCCGTCCATGTTGCTACAAAAGTTGGGTATTCGTCTTTTCTGATGGAGGCATAATACTCCATAGTGTATATGTGATTATTTTTAACGAAATTAAGAAAATAATCCATGTCTCTCTTAACAACTCAAACAATGCAAAGGTATATAATCTAAAAGTTAACAGTCACTTCTTTTTTCCCCTTCCCATCCTCCTGATATAAAGTTAAAACTTTTGTGTATCCTTAAGGAAATGTCAGTTCTCTCCAAACTGATCTCTAGATTTAAGGCAATTCCAAACAGAATCCCAGTGAGTTTTTTTGTAGACATAGACGAGATTCTTCTAAAATTTATATAGAATAGCAAAGGACCAGCAATAGCTGAAATAATCCAAAAAGAAACAGAAGAATGGGAGGAATTTTTTTTTCAAGGTTTCAAGACTTATTTTGGAGCTACTGTAATAAGACAGAGTGGTATTAGAGGAGGATAGATACATGGATCAATGAAAGAGAATAGAGAACCAGAAATAGAACCATATATATATGTCCAACTGATCTGACAAAGGTACAGAAGCAATTCAATGAAGAAGAATAGCCTTTTAACAAATGTTGCCAGAACAGTGGGTATCCATAGGCAAAAAAAGAAATTTGACCTAAACCTCACACTTTATATAAAAATTAGCTCAGAATGCACCATGGACTTAAATGTAAAACATAAAACTATGAAACTTTTAGAAAAGTAGGAGAAAATATCTAGGAATTACAGCTAGGCAAAGAGTTCTTAGACTTGACATCGAAAGCATTATCCATAAAAGTTGGTCAATGGAACCCCATCAAAATCTTAAACAGTGCCTAGTGAAAAATCTTAAGTGAACAAAGTCAAGCTATCAACTAAAAGAATATATTTGCAGACCATTTATCTGACAAAAAACCCCTTTGTCTAGAATATATAATGTGTTCTCAAAACTCAATAGTAAAGGAACAAACAATCCAGTTATAAAATGGGCCAAGGAAATAAACAGGTATTTCACTAAAGAGGATATACACATAGCAAATAAACACAGAAAAAGATGGTCAACATCATTAGCCACTAAGGAGATGCAATTTAAAACCACAATGAGATCTTACTATATCCTACTAGATTGACAAAAAATAAAAATCAGTGATCATACCAAATGCTGGAGAGGATGCAGAGAAACTTGACCATTCAGACTGCTGGTGGGACTACTTTTCTTTTTTTTAAGATTTTATTTATTTATTTGAGAGAGAGAGAGAGCATGAGGAGAGAGGTCTGCGGGAGAAGCAGACTCCCTGACGAGCAGGGAGCCCATTGGGACTCGATCCCAGGACTCCAGGATCATGACCTGAGCCTGAAGGCAGTCGCTTAACCAACTGAGCCACCCAGGCACCCCTGCTGGTGGGACTATTAAATGGCCCAACTACTCTAGAAAACTCCTGGCAGTTTCTCATGAAATGAGGGATATACTTATGATATAATTCAACAATTCCACTCTTGGGTATTTATCTCAGAGCAACAAAAAATTACATACATGGGGTGCCTGGGTGGCTCAGTGGGTTAAGCCTCTGCCTTTGGCTCAGGTCATGATCTCAGGGTCCTGGGACTGAGCCCCGCATCGGGCTCTCTGCTCAGCAGGGAGCCTGCTTCCCCCTCTCTCTGCCTGCCTCTCTGCTTACTTGTGATCTCTCTCTCTCTCTGTCAAATAAATGGATAAAATCTTAAAAAAAAAAAAAAAAGTTACGTACATGAATGGTCGTTAACAGCTTTATTCATCATACTAGCCAAAAACTAGAGTGACCTAAATGTCTTTCAACAAGTGAATCAATACATAGGCTACACTATATCCATGCCATGGGCTGCTACTCCACAACAAGCACACGAAAAGATGTTCAACAAAGGGATGGTCTCTTGATGCAAACCACTTGGATGGGTCTCAAAGGAATTGCATGACTGAAAGCTGATCTCAAAAAGTGTACTCTCTGATTCCATCTATATAATATTCTTAAAATGATACAATCATAAAAACAGAGAGCGGATTAATAATTGCCGGTGGTTAAGAATGGAGGGCAGATGGGGCGCCTGGGTGGCTCAGTTGGTTGAGCAACTGCCTTCGGCTTAGATCATGATCCTGGAGTCCTGGGATCGAGTCCCGAATTGGGCTCCCCGCTCGGCAGGGAGTCTGCTTCTCCCTCTGTGACTCCCTTTTCTCATGTTCTCTCTCTCATTCTCTCTCTCTCTCACACACACACACAAATAAATAAAAATCTTAAAAAAAAGAGAAAAGAATGGAGGGCAGAGTGTCAGAGTGAGTGTGGCTATTAAAAGGTAGCATAAGAGAGCCTTGTGGTTATGGAACAGCTCTGTTATCTTGACTTTGTTGGTGCTTATGAATTTACACATGTGATAAACTGCATAGCGCCATATAGCCAGATACACACACAGCTAGAGATGAGTGCATGTAAAACTGATGAAATCTGAAAAATGTCAATTTTATCATATATCATGTGATATACGCAGTTAACTTATGCAAAATGTTACCACCAGGGGAAGCTGGTTGAAGCGTACCTAGAACCTCTCTGTAGGATTTCTTTCAAATACAAATGAATGTACAATTATTTTAAAAATAAAAGATTAAAAAAAATCAATAGTCACCTCTTTCTTTCATATACCATCCTCCTGACCTTAACCAGGTTAACCTGTTTATGTAGCCTTCCATGTCTTTTCCGTTGCTTATTTACACTTTTTGTTTTAACTTTTCAAAATGGTATCATACTAAACAACTATTCTACAACTTCCTTTTTTCACAGAACAATATATCATGGACACCTTCTCAGCTAATATACAGAGATCTTCATTTTTTACAGTGTTCTTATGTATTATAAAATGGGTAATCCTACCAACATTACAGGGAATAAAAACTTAGAACTTACTCCACCGTCTGTTGTGAAAAGATGAGGGGATACTTCTCAATTGCCATCGAGCCAGCAGTGGGAGGTGCTGCTTTGTTGAGAATGAGCTTGGCCAAAATGGCTAGAGCTTCATCTTTGACAGCAGCCTCATTAATCATGAAGCAATTTTCAATATACAAGAGAAAGCTGGGTAGAAAAAGCTAAAAATAAGAAAGGAAATCACATTTATTAACACATACCTATTTCATAACACTTAAGGAAGAGACAATTCTAAGACTTCCACAGAGGGAAAAATCAATCATAAATACAGGATCAGGATCACAAAGGCCTCAGACCTCTTCTCCACAGAAACTATGAAAACTAGAAGACTATGGAGCAATACCTAAAAACCTGAGGGAAATGAGAAAATCTATAATTCTATAGCTATCTTGCTAGCAATATGAATAAAGACATTTTCTAAGGTACTAAATCTCAAAACTTTACTTCCATTTGTCCTTTCTCTAGAACCTCTGGAAAATATGTACCATCAAAATAAGAGAGTAAACTAAAATAAGGGAAAGTTGTGGGACCCAGGAAATAGGAAAAAAAGCAAAGGAAGTCCTATTATGACATCTCTGCTGTGGGCTGAGAAAGCAACCCATATCAGACTCACACTGCTCGAGGAGGAATGTGTCTAGGAAAGGACAGAAAAAAAAAAAAAATGAGCTGCTAAATTTTCTGACAGGTAAAAGCATTTTAGAATGCTGATGGCAGATAGACTCACTAACCAGCGAGTCAAGAAAAATCATTTCCAGTTTTTAAAGAATGAGGCAATCTATAATTTCAGGATAAATGAAAAGGTATATAAAAAAGAAATGTGAATATAAAATACTTGCTTAGAAGGATTAATTATACGGTGAATAGGAAACCAACCAAAATTTGTGATGTAACTCTGTTGAGAAGATTAGAGGTATAGAAGAACCAGAACATATCCACCGTAGGAGGAAGTCTACAGAAGAGTAGTAGAACTAATGAATCAAGGAAAAGCAGTGTATCTGAATGATTAGAAAACATAAAGTAACAGAAAAATAAACAAGAGATGTGGTTGTTCTTGGCGAGGAACATGTGAGTGGAAATCAAGTGTCTAACTTTTAGCCCTGCTTGACTTTTAAAACTACATAGAGTATTCTGAAAAAATAAGATGTTCATAAAAAGACCAAAGGGAAAAAGGGAGAAGGAAAAGATGCAGCTGCTAAGAAAACCAGAGCAAGGTAAAGGGCTCTCATTGGACAGGAAGGAAGGACACGAATGAAGAAGGTTTTTCTTGAAGCAAATGAGAATGTATTAATGCCTAAAGGGGAAATCAGTGAACAGAGACAGAGACAGGCTTCCATGAGGTATGCTGTGGAAGATCAGTTACAAGGAGTGGCAAATGTTTGACAGAATGGAGGGAACAGGGATGAAATAGACTCAGGATTTAACAGGAAAGGTGTCTACCTCACCACATCAGGTATTTACATACTAACAGTGAAGTGCATTAGCAATTATCCTGCCATCCAAATGTTTCAGAAACTATTTTCTTTTTTCTTTTTTTTTTTTTTTTTAATTTATTTTTTTTTTTATTTTAAATTTTTTTTTTTTTTTTTTTTGTTTATTTGACAGACAGAGATTACAAGTAGACAGAGAGGCAGGCAGAGAGAGAGAGAGGGGGAAGCAGGCTCCCTGCCGAGTAGAGAGCCCGATGCGGGACTCGATCCCAGGACTCTGGGATCGTGACCTGAGCCGAAGGCAGCGGCTTAACCCACTGAGCCACCCAGGCGCCCCAGAAACTATTTTCTATGTTTCAAACTCACATAAAACTTCCTTATAGTCTTTTTTCAACTTTACCACATGGTTCCACAACTTCCTCAAGGATTACTAAAAAACAAGTCGATTATCTAATGTCACTTTAAATGCCCCAGCATATGGAATAAAGTTTTACTTGTGAACTAAAACTGAAATATAATTGCTTTAAAATATATGGACTAAAATATCAAATATTTATTCTATTCCTCTCAAACAAGAATCATAGGACTTTTAAGTTTGATTATTTTATCATGACAGATTAACAAAACAAATCCAAAACTTTAGTTGCTCACCTGCTCAAACTGCTTCATAAGAAACATAACTTCAGAAAAATCCAAAATTAAACGTCTTTCAAATCTGCTCTCAAAAACCTGTGGACCACAGGTAAAGAACATTAAGTACACAGGGAGTACTTTCCCCATTCCTGAAAATAAAATCATCTTAAACCTTCAAGGTCCTCTCATTTGCAAGCAGGAAGTGGTGGGACACTCGGTACAAGTTACTAGAGGCAAAAAAGAACTCGACTGCTGAATCTGCTGCTGTGCGGAAGGACACATCCAGGTGTGACAATGGCACTGAACCCTTCTCCTTGGGAAAGCAGCTGGAATAAGGAAGTGGCAGGCACACTTCAACCAGTTTTCTGTACAAATGCTTGCCCTTTGGCTGCAAGAATTTACTTACAAATGTTAGGGGCCCTGGATTTCTAGTGATTATGCTGGGTTCTGCCTAAGAGCTCTTCAGTTCTTTCCCACAGAGGATTACGAAAGGGCAAGCAGTACTATTTTATACCCTTTTTCTATGCAATATACTGTGGCACTGCATGAGTCTAGGAGGAACCTAACTGGTCTACTTTCAATCCCACCTCCCTACAAACCATCTTCTAAACTCATTAAAATGCAAATCTTATCAAATCATTACCCTGCTTAACATTTCTCCAGGGCTTTTCACTACTTACAGGATAAAACCCAACCTAACTTTGCAAAGCCAAGCAGAGTCTCGCTGGTATACACCATACCTCCTCATGTGTCCATATACTCAGTAGGCAAACATTTCTGGATTTTTGATGCATCTTGTGCTATTCCCTCTCCAGCCATTTTTAACCCCTTCACTGACTGGCAGATGCTATTTAACCTTCAAGGACTATCCCAAACATAAGTCCTTTGGAAAGCATTCTTTGTCCCTCAACCCTGTGCAGAATTAATCATTATGTTTCAATATGACAACAACAGATTAATTCAACACATTATAATAACTCACTTCCAGGGCCCCACCTCCCTAACAATCAAAAACCACAGGTACCATAATACCTACCCTGGAATACCTAGTCCACACCCAGCACATGGTAAGCTATACATGTTTGCTGAATATTTGCCATTTACTTTATCACCTTCGGTTTTGCCTCTTTCCATTATTGTGTACAATTCACATCTCCTTGATGAGATTATAGGTTCCCGGAAGGCAGAGCCTTTGCCACATTTCATTTGTATTCCCCGGGAGGCTTACTCAATGCTAAATATCTTATTAACTACTCAATTAATATCTGTTGAAGTAAATTACTTTTTGTATGGTTTCTTTGATAAGGGTCTCCGGCAAGGAAACATTTTCACCCAGGATCAAAGCAGAAATTACAGCCAAGAGCGTCTCCCGGCAAGTTGTAGAAAGACTGGCTATTTGTAATGTTTGAGATAATACCTATAAAATAAAAGAAAAAACAATGCACACTTAGCAATAGCTTTTAATGAACAGACTCTAAGCAAATGAAGCTGGGAACTCACCTTACAAACATCGACAGGTTTGGTTATCTTTGATCCGTTCCCATGTTTCACAAGTATCAAATATGTTTCTAACAACCTTCTTATCTGTTCAGAACTTTCCCCACAGTTACTTGTGCTTACTTTTGTATGTAGATCTAAGAGTGATTCCTGTCAATGGGGAATATAACAGAAAGAATAACTATAAAATATCAAACTCATCTGTTAATCCAATAATGAAAGTATTGGATGAAGTGGTTCAAATTTTCACAATTTTGAAAGAAAGACACACTTCCCAGAAGTCCCTAAGGATAGTAATAGCTAACACTTTTGAATGCACGGTTATAAAGTGCTTTATAAGTATTTACTCACAATCCTCATAGCAACCACGAGGTAAAGAATATTACTGTCCCATAATCCTACCAGATGAAAAAAATTGGGGAAGAGAGATTTAAGTAACTTTCCCAAGTCAGTGACAAAGCCAAGATTCAAACAGAAGCAGTCTGGCTCCAAAGGCTGTGTTCTTAACCATAGTGCTCTAAGGCATCTCAAAATATCAAAAAAGTACAGGGGATAGAGAGCGGGGCAAAAAAGGGGAACAAAAATCCTAATTATGTGTGTAAAAGTATAAAGATAACAATTATAAAATACAGTCTCCAGGAGTGGTCTGCTAAACTATGAGCAAGAACATTCAAATCTCGGGTTCCTTATTATATACAAATCCTTAAAAATTAGAACTTACTTGCAAACATTCAAAAAATGTACCAAAATGTTCCTTGTAGATGTAGAACGCAGTTGATTTGACCATGTTTTTGAGTGTTTCTCCAACTAAAATCCATGGCAATTGAGTTTCTGTTTCAGTAACTGGCCCTAGTTTTTGTAAAATTAGCTTCACTGCCTGTGGGAATCCAATAATCATTAAAATGGACATGTACACTCTTATTTTTAAAGTATTATACTCTTATTTCCCACTCTGATTATTCCCCACTCTGATTAAGCTATATTAAAATCTGATCTGGAATGATCAAAGATACGGCAGCTTTGATGGTTAACTACATGTCCCATAAGGAATTTCCAAACTAGGAGGGAGAATTTTATCATCGAAATGCTCACTCCTCACTCATTAATCAATTTATGTTATCTTCTAGGATCCAGGATAAAGAAAACAGCTTTTATTTTATTATAAAATATAATTTTATAGGTAAATATACCTAATCACCTAGAGCCTAGGTAAGCATTGTTATTAAAGCCCTAATTCTTCCCACTAGTGCTTTTTATTAATTCCAGAGTATCCTCTCTCTATACTATTTACATAAATCTTGTCCATTTTCCTTTCAATCTCTTTCATACAGACTAAAAAGATCCTCCCAGTCATTTACCTTCCCTGTACAGGAATGAAACATGTTTCTAACTCCTTTGCACATTTCAAAGAGCAACTGTCCAACTCCTTCTACCTTTTCCGGATGTTCATCAAGATCAAGAAACATTAAATTGAAAAGTGCATTTTTATCAGAAACCTAAAACACATAAAGGAAATGGAAAATTACATTTACAACACAAGAAATCCAAAGGAAGACATATTATTTACTGCTGCACAGGTTCATAGTTAAATGTAATTAGGATAAAATTCTAAAAGGAAGAGACACTTACAGTGATTTCAAACTATTCTAATAGTACACTTCTAATTTCACACACAGCACTGATTCAGTGCAATAATGCACGTGTCTGTGCCAAGAAAAACTACATAAAGCAACATTCTATCTTTCGAAGTAAATCATACACTTAGGAGTAGAAAAGAAATTAATACCAGTGTTTCTGTTTCATTATAAGAATCCTCTAAAATTTACTATGGAAACACAAGCAACATCATGATAAGAGTTTCTTCTGTGAAATTACTATAAAAGTTTCTATTACTCTCACCATTCATGTATTTACTGACTCGAATTAGAGGGTACTTCTGATATTCAGACTGAAAGCTACCATAAACCTAAATAACAATAAAACAGTGACTTAAATTATTTCACATTAATAAGCAAAGATAACATAAACATGAAATAAAATAGTACAGATTTCTTCTTATATATATGTTATATTATATATTGTTTTCATTTCATATTTCATTATTCATATTTCATAATCTATATAACATATAGATTATATTATCTATCTATCTACCTATATTAGTCCATGCAACCACATTTAAAAGATATGTTTCTGTTCATCAGATTCTTGAGGATTAATGAACAATAAACACGTACGATATCAGACTAACCTTTCTCATCAAAAAAGTGAAACTTTCAGCAGCAAAATTTCTTATATGTAGTTTTTTATGAGCCAGGAGTGTACTATACATGCTACAAATGAGAAAATACGACATGTTTAATAACATTTTAATAAATACACACTCCGCATCAACTCTATGTCCAACACTGAGCTAGGTATATGAGGAATACATTGCCAGTATAAAGCAAGTGGTTTAAAATCTCGTTCATTTACCAAGACAGAAGATGAAGATAATAGAAAAGAAAAATCCTAGGATTGGTGGTACAGATTTTACAGAGAAGACTCCATGAATAGCTAAAACTTGTAGTGATTCCTGAATGATGAGAAGAATTCAGGTGGGTACTGGTGTACATATGATTAGAGATAAAAGTGAGAACAAAGGCAGGATGCGTAGAAATGATCACAGTCAAAGGACAAGGAAGCCAGTCTGTCTGAAAGGGAAATGGTGGTGGGGTTGGGGATGACTGCGGCAGGTAAAGCCACCCAGGTAAACAGGTACTTCTGAACACCAAACAGAGGAATCTAGACTTAAGCTTATATCTATGTCAGCACTTACTCTGTGTTACTTCCTCTAACCAACACAACCCCATGGAGTATAGGTACTATTATCCCCAATCCACAGATAATAAGCCCAAGACAGAAAGGCCAAGCAACCTGCTCAAGGTCATAAAGACACTTAGCTGTAACTAAATAATTACTTGTATAATCTCATTGTTTAAACTGGTCACATGGTTTAAGCATGGTCTCCTATTTTTGCCATATTCTCAGTATGTAGCCCACAGAAGGTACTAATAAATATTGGCTGAGTGGGAAATGAGTGTTTTGGAGAGATTAATTTAGTAACAGTATGCAGGATGAAATAAATGAAGACACTGGCAGTCCAACCAGAAAGCTGCTCAAGTCATGCGAATGTGGGTGAACAAGGCATGAGAGAGGCTTATGGTAGAGGGAAATGCTGAAAGATGGATCCAAGAGGCATTTCAAGAGTTCTTACAGTAGAAGCCAAGAACTTACAGTGCCCACAAGAACCTTATATGATTGGGACCCTACTAATGCAGTGTGGCACCGCCTAATTACCCTCTGCTTATACACACTGCCCCACGGCCCAGGACTCCTTGCTGTTCCTTGAGTATGCCAGGCATGCACCGAAGATGTTCTCCTGCTAATCTGTAAACTTTGCCCAAAGAGGGATTTTTATCTGTTTTATTTGTAATTGTATCTCAAGCGCTGAACACATAGGTAGTGCTCAATAAACACTCACTGAACTGAGCTGTCATTCTCCTCATGTCATCTCGGGCATTTTATCACCTAACATCATAAGAAGAAGGCTGAGTATAGAACAATAAGGTATTTTTGAAGAGAGACCACATTCATACAACTTTTATTACGGTATGTCGTTATAACTGTTCAAGTTATTGCTGTTAATCTCTTACTTGCATTTATGAATGATACTTTATCATAGGTACGTGTGTGTAGGAAAAAACATAACACATAGAGGGTTTAGTACTATCTATGCTTTCAGGTATCTACTAGGGATCTTGGAACCTAAACCCCTCACATACTGCACACTGCCCAAAGATCTTGCTGGTTTTGAATGAAGTAATCTTGGTTTCTAATACATTTTACCAAAAGCTTCACAGAAAACTAGTAAAGGCTGAAAAAAAATATTTCTTTCTCATTCTTTGTTCAAAGTGGGGTAAAGGGAAGCGTGGTTCAACGAAGGGGAGGGTGAAGGGGGAGTGACAAAAACAAAATCGACGGTTCTGTCCCATACCGACACCTATACTTAGGAGGAGGGCATAAATCTTCATGTTCTTGTGGCAACTAAAGTATGCAGAAATAACCAGTAAACCAAGGGGGAAAATCCATCAAGTACCGGACTGAAATTGACTATACTCAATCTTTTTTCTTAAGCAAGAAAGCGACTATGGAATTCATCCTCTGTTCACATTTGCTCAGTGTTCCCTAAGTACCTCTTTTGGCTTACTAAATATGTTAGGCGCTGGGTAAATTCAGATATTTAAGACTGGATTCTTGAAGAGTTCAAGATTTATAAAACACATCATTACACTGTGAACAAACAATTATAACAGAAGTTGTGTGATGTAAGTGTGTAGAATGCCAGAAAGGTTCAGAGTACAAAGTTTTCACTTTAGGGTAAGGTGCCCAGAAAAATCTGTGGAGGTTATGAAAACCAAGCTTGGCTTTGATGGGGAAGCAGGATATCAGTAGCTGGAGATAAGAGAAGATCAGGTCAATGCAGACTAATAGAACAGATGATGGACCACTATGGCTGGAGAACCAATTTCATATAATTAGAGACTGAGTTGGAAAGGCAGTGTGGAGTCTGATCTGTCAGACTCCCAAGAAAGAAAACAATAAAAAAAAGCATGTCAGAATTATGCAGCCATATCAGCAGGTAAACATGATGGATACTGTGTACATTTTAACTAAATATGGGGTAGGAGTGCGAAATCCTGGTTGTCAGTATTGATAAAGACTGCACTTGACCAAAAAATAAAAACTTGACAGGGAGGACATTAGGAGAAGGAAAGGAAAAATGAAGGGGCAGGAAATCAGGGTGGGAGACGAACCATGAGAAACCTTTTGGGATGATGGAAATGTTCTTAAACTGATATGGTGATATTTGCACAATTTTATAAATTTACTAAACAGCACTGAATTGTAAATCAGATAAAAGAAAATTTAAAAGTCACAAACCCCTAAGCCAAACTGTATTACAGAGAGAAAAGGGTCACCTGTATATATTGGACATGTCCTTCACCATTAGTCTCCACAGGTACTTGTAAAGATAGGACAGTGAGGTGAAAGCCCATTCTAGTAACTCTGTGTCCTGAGTCTCCAGGATTGAGGTGATAGTCAGGAAAAAATCCTGAAAATGTGGATAAAAGTCCGTCTGCAGATCTCGTGCCAACTGTACCACCAAGCTGGATTAAAAAATAAGTAGATCAAGACACGTGTATCAAAACACAAAGTCTGTAAATCTATTTCACAAATGATAGCAGATTGCCTGTGATCTCCAGGATTAATTAAACCTTCCAAACTAAGTCTTAAGGACATAAAACATTTTTCACATTTTAAGAGTTTAGCAAAGTGGGGTGCTTGGGTGGCTCAGTTGTTGGGAGTCTGCCTTCAGCTCAGGTTAAGATTTCAGGGTCCTGGGATTTAGGCTCGCACTGGGCTCCCTCCTCAGCAGGAAGCCTGCTTCTTCCTCTCCCACTCCCCCTGCTTATGCTCCTTCTCTCGCTGTGTCTCTCTCTCTGTCAAATAAATAAAATCTCTCAAAAAAAAAAAAATTTTTTTAGCAAAGAAATGAGGCTGGAGCAAGAAGGTGCACTTCATCACGAGTTACACTCAGTCATTCCTATAGTGTGCCAAAAAATGGGATCTTCTTAAACGTATAAAACAGTTAAAAAAAAAAAAAGGATACCATTAAGATTCTGCTTTTTGGCAAAGCACTAATGTTCTAATCTAACAGAAAAGGCAAATTCTTGTTTTTACATTCAAACACCAGATCTAAGGCAAATGTAGCGATAAAACACAACATTTCTTAGTTGTGTTTTTTTTTTTTAATATTTTATTTATTTATTTGGGGCAGAGAGAAATCATGATCACAAGCAGGGCTGGTGGAGGAACAGAGGTAGAGGGAGAAGCAGGTTCTCCACAGGGCAGGGAGCCAAGCTTGATGCCAGAACCCAGAGATCATGACCTGAACTCAAGGCAGATGCTTAACCAACTGAGCCACCCAAGTCCTCTTTTAAAGATTATTTATTTGAGAGAGAGAGCAAGCCCGGGAGAGAGTAAGCACAAGCGGGGGACAGGTGCGGGGGTGGGGGGAAGAGCAGACTCCCCGCTGAGCAGGGAGCTTGACACAGGGCTCAATCTCAGGATCCCGGGGGTCATGACCTCCACCGAAGAGAGTCGTTTAACCAACTGAATCACCCCAGCACCCTTTAAAACACAAACTTAAAATTCAGGTAGGTGTCATTGAGCTTTCTCTCAACATACTACTTACTCCAAAAGGGGCTGATAGGCAAAACTGTTCTTGATTTGCAGGTGAGTCTTCAAACTCTGAACTATCTCATTTTGATGATAGACCAACTGATTGAAGGACTGGCATTTGTCAATAACTTCTTTGTAAAATTTGCCTGGGTTTAAAAAAAAAAAGAGAGAGAGAGAGAGAGAGAGAGATTCTGCTTTTCTACCATACCATTATTTAGTTGTTTTAAACACAGAAAGTGCAAATGATGGGAGAATAAAATAGAAACAAAATGGAATGTACCGAAGTGTTCTGTAAGGTTCAATTCTCTCCATTTCAGCAGACCCTCAAAAAAGTAGGTTTCGACTTCCTGCCAAGATTAAAGCAGTCCATTAATTTGGCAACTCAAAAACTATGATCAAAGTAAATAAGAATAATGAAATAGTAATACCTTGAGACAATGATAATAGTCAAGAGTTTAAAAATATTTCTTATGAAGGGCATTAACAAACTTAAATAGCAATCAGCTGTACAATATAGGCATATGATTTATAAAAACAGTATTTTATTGATTTGGTTGTAGCAAATAAGTCTCTAAAACCTAAGTAATAGCCACACTAAAGAGAAAAATTTTTTTTTCTGTTTTCTACACTTTTAGGCCCAGGAAAAAAAGGTGCTCTTAACATATGAATTTAGAAATATGAATTATAACCTTGTGGGGTAGTACTCTGGCAATTATTAAAATGGAAGAAAAAAAAAGAAAAGGAAACCAACAAAATAGGTATGTCCTCTGACCCATCAATTCCCATTCTGGAGATATTTCTTATAAAACTTACAAACATACCAGTATGAAGATGTTTATTCAGCTCTATTGTAGTGGGGGAAAACACCAAACACCCTAACTATGCAACAACAGGAAAATGCTTAATGTAACCTATAGCCCATAAATACTCAGGTACATTATACGGCTATCAAAAAGTTCTATCTATATTGAATTAGAAGTATGTTGATGATAAACTCTTGATAAAAGCAAGAAACATAATAAAGCAAATGGGAGGAACCAATGTTTTTAAAAAAGACTTCTATAAATACACATATTTGCACATATCATAAGAGAGAAAAGTATAGAAGAATACATATATACTAAAATGTCAACATTAGTTTCTTTGACAATAAGGAATGGTAGGGGTGAGATAACAGATTTTTCTAAGTTCACCAATATGTTGTCATGTTATTTAGCTTATTACCACAGTATATATTACTTTATACTTATTTTTTTTTAAAAGATTTTATTTACTTACTTGACAGAGAGATCACAAGTAGGCAGAGGGGCAGGCAGAGAGAGGGGGAAGCAGGCTCCCTGCTGAGCAGAGAGCCCAATGTAGGGCTCGATCGTAGGACCCTGAGATCATGACTTGAGCGAAAGGCAGAGGCTTAACCACTGAGCCACCTAGGTGCCCCTACATTATACTTTGAAAAGTAAAATCAATAAATTATTACCCTGTGTGTATGTGTATGGAGAGAGAGTTCAAATTAGTACACACACAAACAGCATGCCAAATTTTCTACGATCTCAAAATATGCCACTTTCCCTTTGCATTGTTATTCACAGCCCCTACCACAAAGGGATGGAGTGAGGATGCTTCCTCACTCCTTGAATCTGGCCTTGCTTTTCTGACTTCCTTCGACCATAATGTGCAATGGAAATGAACATGCAACCAGCAAAGTTAGGTGTTAAGAGGCTTTGTAGCCTCTGCTTTTCCTCTCTTGAAAAGAACCTACCACCATGAAAAGAAGCCTAGTCTAGCTTATTGGAGAATAAGAGACCATGAGGACAACTAAGACTAACAAGCCCCAGTCAAATGTGATTGAGACCACTGAGGACCATCCAGTACAAGCTCCTATCCTAGAATCTCTTCTCTATTAACTCGACATTCTACCTCTTACTCATCTATGTCTCTTGTGGCTTAAACTATAAACCATATACTGAACACTAAATCTATAATTCTACCTCCAAAGTCACCTGTACTCCTCCAGATCCATATATTCAAATATCTTTTGGATACCATCATCTGGATGGCTGTAGGTATATCAAATTCAACAAGCCCCAAATGGAACCAACCCTGTGCTTCTCTTCCTATAAATCTAACTTGGTAAGTTATGTTTTCAACTACTCAGTTCTTAGAACAAAAACCTTAGTTCCCTCCCTCCCTTCATAACCAGCAGGTTGTAAGTCCTACCCTACTTTTTTAATATCTCTGGAATCCTTCCCTTCTCTCCCTCTTTACTGCTGCTACTATAAAAATTTCTTACTTATGTAACTACCATATCCTCACAACTGGTTGTCCTGACTCCAATCCTACTCTTTCTTCCACATTAAAGCAGGAAGATCTAAAACTTAGACCTGATCATGTCACTCACTGACTTAAAATCCTTACAGTCCTAGAATGACCTCCTACAGCTTCAGGATAAAATGCAAACTTAGCTTGACATATGAAGTCTTTTATGCTCCTTGACTGTATCTTCACCTCTATCTCTCACCAGTGTGTCCCTCCCCAATCCCAGTAATCATCAACACACACAAACATTACACATACAATTATAACCACATTGAAATGTTCTGCAGTTTCTTGAATGTGACATGCATTTCCTAGTCTGTTTATACAGGCATCTCTCTCAGCCTGAACCAGCATTTCCTGTCTTCTTTGCCATGCTAAATACAAATAACAAGACTCAATTCAGCTATCATCTTGTCTACATTACCTTTTCAACACCCCACCCTATACCTACAAGGAATTTAGGTTAGGCTCCTTCAGCATGAGTTGCCAAAGCCTTATATGCTTACCCAGATCACATCAGTTAACACTAAATTCACAGACTGGGGGGCGCCTCGGTGGCTCAGTGGGTTAAGCCTCTGCCTTCGGCTCAGGTCATGATCTCAGGGTTCCGGGATGGAGCCCTGCATCGGGCTTTCTGTTCAGCAGGGAGCCTGCTTCCCCCATCCCCTTTCTCTACCTGCCTCTCTGCCTACTTGTGACTCTGTCTGTCAAATAAATAAATAAATAAATAAGTCTTTAAAATAAATAAATAAAGAAAGAAATTCACAGACTGGAGATAAGATATCCAAAAAGACAGTGAGTAGTGACTATAGCCAAGTGAAGAACTGTAAGAACTGAAGATGAGTCCCTTAAGTTCAAGGCATGATATACAGGACCTTAAAAGGCTAACGGGGGAACAATGACTTCATGTAGTAAAACAAGATTTTTCAGTAGAGGTGTGACTGAGAGCATGGTTAGAACTGGAAAAAAATATGTGGTTTAGCCCCTTTCTTTTTATAAAGGAGGAAACTAAGCCCCATGAAAGTGATGTGCTCAAAGTCTCTTTAAAATGGCAGCTTCAGGAATATGAATCTGCAGCACAGCTCAGAATGCACATGGGAAAGGAAGAAGCTGGAATCACAGAAGTCACCTAAGTGTCAAGTTAACTGTCTAACACAGCATCACCCAATAGAACTTTCTACAGTGACAGCAATGTTCCATATCTGCACTTGCTTAATATTGTAGCAACTAGCCACATATGGCTACTGAGCCCCTGAATTTTTAATTTACTTTAATTTACATTTAATTTGTTGTGTGTAACTACTGTATAAGATCACACGGGTTTAATGCATTTCATGTAAATAAAGGAATGGCCTGAAAAACAATTCACTTATACTAAAAGGAGAGACTAAAAAACCAATTATGAATACTAGAAGATTAGCTAATACAATGTTCTCTTACCTCATCATAGCTTGCAGTTCTATCAATCCGGTGAATAATATCAATATTCACATTCCCCAATCGTTCAGCAAATGTAAGAAACTGTTGGAGGATATTTAATATACAATCATCATTTAATACTTATCACATCCTGAATACCTGTTTTGAGTACTGTATAATAATCACATGTTGACAATTTCCTTGTGAAAACATAAAGTTTAAAGTTTCAATAAGCTTGTACTATAAGATAGTACTCTTGTACTATCATTACAAATAATGGTTTGCTTTGCTTGCAATTTCAGACTTGCATTTTCAATCAATCATAAAATATATAATTGTGTTTTGTAACTAGAAACAGACATCACTGATGAATCACAAAAGTGTAAGAACAAACTCAAAGACACAGTCTTAAATGCCCTGCACCACTTTATGAAAATAATTAAATACTTCCATGAATGTATTTGCAAAAAGTTCAATCATGTCATTTCAAATAAAATTTCCATGCTAGATTGAGGTGCACCCAGGTGAAAGCTGGCGATGTGGTCTCGCCAGATGTGTTAGATTTCATAACCCGCTACAAGCACAGGGATCTGGCTAAGCCGTTCCAGCAACAGTGTTTTTAAACACAGATAAACGGTTGTACAGTAACAAAATAATTCTAAGGGAACAAATAGAAAGTGATGTCAAAGCCGTTAGCTAGAATTCACTCATTTCCTCCCGCCGGCTCGCCCCCCAATTTAGTCTTTAAGGATAAAAGAGAAGTGGAGAACATCTCCTAAGCACTTGTCTAAGACCATGCATTTCACTCTGGACTACGGGAATTCCCAGGCAGGCCAGGCCCCCCAAACCGCGGGCGAAGTCGGCTATCCACACGTCTTTCCCCAGCCTATGTTTACTACACCCGGAAAGTCTCCCTCCTTTGCCAGATAAGGAACTCAGGCTCGGCCCAGAAGACTGAAGCCCCGAGAATCCCGCTCTGACCCAGGTGCAAGGCTGAAGCAGCAGGGACCCACACCACTGCTCTGGGCCCAAGTCTCTTTGCTCACCCGGTATGTGTTCTCGGTCTTGTGGGAAACGGGCTTTATCTTCATGGCTGCAGAGAGGCAGGGGCCCGCGAGGACCTCGGTCGCGGGGGGAGGGTATGCAACGGACGGTACGAAGGGAAACTAGCTCACAAACTCGCACTCCCGGATTCCCTGATGCTCAGACTTCATCACGTGCGACTTCTGCCTCTGGGCGCCGCCATGTTGAAGGCGGGGAGGAGACTAAAAAGATCACGTGGTCGGAAGATGTGACAGAGCAGGCGCCGCCTCCTGGGAACCCGGCGAGGAAGCGGAGAGCTGTGGTGGGTGGTGGGTCCTAGTGTAGGGTTCTTTTTGTCTTTTCAGTTAAGATTTCTAGAAAAACGTGTATTTTTTATTATAAAAGAAAACAAGCCAGTCCGCATTGCTAGCTAAGAGTCATTTCCCTTCAACTATGCACCCTGCAAAGTTCTTTACATCAAAAATTTCATAGTAAGGCTCATTGTGAAGGCTGCATGAGCATAATTAAGGAGCATATTTTTAAACCCCTTTGGCATGCGAAGAAAGCAGGGATATGCAGCTGGTAAGTGGTAGTCTAGCAGAAGTCTCCGAGCCTCAAAGACTGATACTCTTAACCACTATCCGTTCAAATAAAATTGAAACAGAAAAGGAGTTTTAGGGGGGAAAATCTTATAATTTCGTGTTGTCTGTTGATATTTCGGTATTTTTTCTATCACTCTTATCTTGTGAAAGATAATTGTACAAACAGTTACATGTATTTTTTTTTTTCACTTACTCACTCAACAAGTATTTCTTGAGAATCTAAGGGCCATGCCCTGTTCTGTAAGCTGAATAAGACAGACAATAATAATATTACTATAATTCTGTTTGGAGGTATTTAGTGAGATGTTTACATCTTACACATGGAGAGATATTAAGTAGGCAATTGAATATATTTCTGCCCAGAGTTCAATGTATAGGTCAGGGCTGGAGGTGTGGCTTAAATGCCTTAAATACTCCACTGCTGAACCGTGTGGGGTATTTCAAGCCACAGAACTGGTTGAGATCATTAGGGAGAAAGTGATGAAAAGGAGGATGAAGAAGACCCAGCTGGACCTCGGAGTGCTCCAACATTTAGCAATGGACTGGAAGGGGAATGGGATGGAGAGTCAGTGAGGTAGATACAGACTACTTTTGGCATGGAAGAAGAACCAGTGGTCAACTATGCTGAAAGCCCAGGCTAGGAAAGTGGCTGCTGGATCTGACAAGGTGAAGGTCGCTGGTGACCTTGACAAGTACAGTCCAGTGCTGAAGAAAGGAAGCAAAATATGCATGGATTGTGGAGGAAATTGGGTGAAGAAGTGAAGTAGGTGTAACACTTTCGTATTACTATTAGCATTATGACATCAGTGTTTTCTATGTCATTATGGGGTTGTTGTAAATATTTTAAATGGCTCCATAGCATTCATGGATATTATTTTAATGTGAATTTTTAAAATTTTTTAAAAAAACCTTTATTAACATATAGTGTATTATTAGCCCCAGGGGTACAGGTCTGTGAATCACCAGGTTACACACTTCACAGCACTCACCATAGCGCATACCCTCCCCAGGATTCATGGATTTTTTTTTTTTTAAGATTTTATTTATTTATTTGGCAGAGAGAGAGAGATCACAAGTGGGCAGAGAGGCAGGCAGAGAGAGGAAATCAGGCCCCCTGCTGAGTGGAGAGCCCAATGTGGGGCTTGATCCCAGGACCCTGGGATCATGACCTCAGCCAAACGCAAATGCTTAACTAACTGAGCCACCCAGGCACCCTGGATTTTTTAATAATAAAATAGAGAAGTGCCCAATATTTGGCTGGCTTCCAGTAAGCTTTTTTTTTTTTTTTTTAAGGTTTTTTAGGTTTTTTTTTTTTTTAGGTTTTTAGGTTTTTTAGGCTTTTTTTTTTCTTTAGATGGTTCTTCACCTTAATGCTTCACCAATCTCTATTTTTTTTTAAGATTTTATTTATTTATTTGACAGAGATCACAAGTAGTCAGAGAGGCAGGCAGAGAGAGAGGAGGAAGCAGGCTTTCTGTGGAGCATAGAGCCCGATGCAGGGCTTGATCCCAGGACCTTGGGACCATGACCTGAACTGAAGGCAGAGGCTTTAACCCACTGAGCCACCCAGGTACCCCAATGCATTACCAATCTCTTAAGGAAGTCTGTAAAAGCTGTAGACCTTCTCCTCAGAAAAGAGCAAATAAGATCATTCACACTGAAGTGTGGAGATAATTTCAGAAAATAAGAAGTCTGCAGTCATCTAAAGGTAGGAGGCCCCACTCTAAGCAATATTCTCAGCTAATTGCTAAAATCACTCCCCAGATAATTGCATCCTTTTCTTTCTCTGTTACTTATTTTTTGTAATGGAGTTAATGGGACTATAAGGAATGGAGAGAAAAATGAAAATCAAGGACATTAAAAGAACCGACACTTGTACGTTACATATTGCATGGTTACCCATTACATGATCTTCATATACACACATACCTCATTTTATTGTGTTTCACTTTATTGCCCTTCACAGATACTGTTTTTTACAGATTGAAGGTTTGTGGCAACTCTGCATCGAGCATGTCTTTCAGTGCCATTTTCTCAACAGCATTTTTTTTAAATTTTTTATTTTTTATAAACATATATTTTTATCCCCAGGGGTACAGGTCTGTGAATCACCAGGTTTACACACTTCACATCAACAGCATTTGCTCACTTGCCTCTGTGTCACATTTTGGTAATTCTTGCAATTTTTCAAATTGTTTCATTACTACTATATTTGTTATAGTTAACTGTCCTCAGAGATTATGATTTGCTGAAAGCTTAGATGATGGTTAGCATTTTTTATCATAAAGTATTTTTTAAGGTTTTAACTTAAATCTCAGTTAGTTACATACAGTCTAATATTAGTTCCAAGTACACAATATAGTGATTCAACACTTCCTACAACACTCTTAATCCCCATCATCTGTTTCACGCATCCCACCATCCACCTCCCCTCTGGTAACCATCAGTTTGTTCTCTAGAGTTAAGAGTATGTTTCTTGGTTGGTCTCTATCTTTTTCCCTTTGCTCATTTGTTTTGCTTCTTAAATTCTGCATATGAGTGAAATCACACAGTATTTGTCTTTCACTGACTTATTCCACTTAGCATCATACTCTCTAGTTCCACTCATATCATTGCAAATGGCAAGATTTTTTTTCATTCATCTGGATCACTTTATTGCGATACTTGTATTATTGTGAGGGTCTGGAACTGAACCTGCAATATCTCTGAGGTATGCCTATATTGATAACTTTGGCTGAACAACCTCTTTATATAACATGATGGTTAAGGGCATGAATGCTGGGAAAAGATTACCTGTGTTTATGTCCTAGCTCTGTCATTTGTTAGAGGTAGGACTTTTGGGGAAGTTACTTACCCTATCTAAGCATGATTTCCTTAAATGTAAAACGGAGTTAACAAAAGCACCTATTTCACAGGGGCCTGTTGTGTAGAATAAATAAGCTAATGGATGAGTGGCACTTAGGACAGTGTCAATATACCATAACTGTGCAACCTTTGATTAATTATTTAATCTATCCGAGACGTAGCTTTCTGATTTATTAAATGGAGTTGATAGTAATACCAATCTTACAAGTCATTGTGTTGACACATAGCAAATGGAATAAATTTTTGCTGAGTGGATAAATAAGTAAACATTTATTCTAGCTACCAAAAAAGTTCTTTTAGGGCAGGAACCATGTACTTTTTCAACTCTGTACCACCAACATACTCTTAAACTTAAGAACATCTCTTAAACTTAAGAATTGTTTAGAGAATGTTGAGTTACTAAAACATTTAAATACTTTATTTAACCCTGAAAACCTCAAGTGTAGTGTAACTCCTGCATTGGATGTGGGTTATACCATGTGATTTTTAAGTCTCTCCCAAAGCTAAGTTCCTGAGGTTCTATGTTTTAAGTTTATGAAGCAGCCATAGGAAACATCTCTGTTTACTTATGATTATCTCCTTGCCCCCAGCTTTATTTCCTGTGTGCCAAAGCCTGGAATACCCCATGTCATCCTCTGTTTTCCGCCACTGTTGTTCTGCCTGATCCATTTATTCTAGTCAGGAAATTTACAGTTCCTGCCTTCCTTCCTTCTTAAGCTTGATAGGGAATTCTTGGAAGTTTTACCTTTTAAACTTTGTTTCCTTATTACCTAGTACACTATAACTTCAAGCCCATGGAACTATATGATTACATGAGTTTATGGAAGTGGAATCCAGAGAAGACTTCTGGGTAGAGGTGACATCTAAGCTGAGACCCAGGAGATAAATAGAAATTAGCCAGGCAAAGGAGGAACACAGACATGAATGATGTTATCTAGGTAAAGGGCAAAGTATAAAAGGAAGGGAATAGTATATGAAAAGGTTCAAAATGGTTGGGTATACCTTTGGTTATTTCTAATTCCTCATCCTAAGCCACACCCTGTCAAGTTAGCACTGGGCACTGGCATTATCGCTATCATCCTTGGGCTAATGGAAGGAAAATACAAGGGACACAGTGAAACTGAGATATGGGGAGAGCCTCAGTTTCCTGATCTATAAAGTGGGGACAACAGTCATACAAAGCTACTGAAAAATGAGCTAAGATATTATAGGTGATGTGTCTATACAGGGGTGGGTCTGTCTGGTAGCATGGTCTTGTCTAAAAAGGGGCTCAAGGGATGGAATATGTCAAATCAGAGATGATCTCAACCCAACAAGGGCATAAGGAAGTGATGTCTCAAATGAACAGAGACAAGTGAAGTGAAAGAGAAGAAAGAGTGGACCAAGGAGGATCTCTTAGTGACTTGTAAGTAACAGGGCAAGCTGATCCAGAAGTCATCCTGTTCTTGAGAGAACTATGTACTGTTCACAGTTGTGTGGAAATCAGAAAGCATCAAGAGCTTGGAGGTTAGATCCAGAAGAACAGTTGGGATTTTCCATGTTTAGCTGATAAGTGGACTAGTGACTTAACCACTCAGCCTCAGTTTCCTTATGTTTAAAAAAAAGTGTAATAACCCAACCTGCCTTTTTACTTCCTGGTTGGTAAGGAAATCCTTTGTTGTAAAGCAGGTCAAAGTCTCTTATAACTTAAGAGAGTTATTTAGTCATTAGAAGTTACTATTTTTATAGTTGTCTTTCTCAAATATGTGACCACATTTCAGTATGGGACTGTTGAGCTTCTGTTTTCCTTTCCTTTGTTTAAAATGCAGGCATCAGAAATATCAGAAATTACAGGGTGTTGGGTTTCTCAAGCCCAGTGGTATGTTTTGTTTACAATATTCTTTTAAAAAAATATTTTATTTATTTCAGAGAAAGAGAAAGCACAAGCAGGGGGTGGTGAGCGGGGTGGGCAGAGGGAGAAGGAGAAGTGGACTCTGCTGAGCAGGGAGCCCAATGTGGGGCTCAATCCCAGGACTCTGGGATCATGACCTGAGCTAAAGGCAGATGCTTAACCTACCGAGCCACCCAGGTGACTCTGTTTATAATATTCTTAAAATATTTTAATTTGTCAAAAATCTGGGAATTTCAGGTGAAAATCCAGAATTCCTGCTTCTCTTACAAAAATCTGTGAAACTCACCTACATTTGGAAAAGCAACAATCAAGGCACTTGAGTGGCTGTCAGTTAAGTGTATCCAACTCTTGATTTCACCTCAGGTCATGATCTCTGGGTCCTGAGAAGAAGCCCTGCATTGGGCTCCCTGTTGAGCATGGAGCCTACTTAAGATTCCCTTTCTCACTCTGCCCAACCTGCCCCCTACCTCATGCTGCACTTGCTCTCTCACTCTCTCTCTAAAGAAAAAAAAAAAGAAAGAAAGAAAGAAAAAAAGGAAAAGCAACAGTCAGCTGGAATTGAATAGTGGCAGCCCCCTTGTCCCTGTTCCCACGACTCCCTGAGGTCCCTCACTGGCCCATACATTGGCTTAAGGTATCCACCTGGCCCTGTAGGCACTTCAGTTTGCAGCCTCTGCATTAGACTGTTCCAAGTGGAAGGCTGATATCTTTGATTTTAAGCATACGTCTTGCAAATAGGTTGCTGCTGCTGCTTTTCTTGTTGAATACAGTGAGTGACTCAACTATTTACAGGGGAGTTAATGTGGTTCTCAGGCAGTGTTAAAATATTTGTAATCCCCTTCCCCATCCTCCAAAACACATACACATGTACACCCACATGCACATGCATATACGTGCACGTGTGCACTCATGTGTACACATCATTGTCTTCTATGTTCAACTTGTTTTCCTTCCTCATTTCCACTCACCATTTGCATTTCTGCCATGAACGTTAAATTCCTTATTTTCTTTTTTTAATTTTTTATATTTTATTTTTTATAAACATATATTTTTATCCCCAGGGGTACAAGTCTGTGAATCGCCAGGTTTACACACTTCACAGCATTCACCATAGCACATACCCTCCCCAGTGTCCATAACCCCACCCCCTTTCTCCCAACCCCCCTCCCCCCAGCAACCCTCAGTTTGTTTTGTGAAATTAAGAGTCACTTATGGTTTGTCTCCCTCCCAATCCCATCTTGTTTCATTTATTCTTCTCCTACTCCCTTAACCCCCCATGTGGCATCTCCACTTCTTCATATCAGGTAGATCATATGATAGTTGTCTTTCTCCAATTGACATGTTTCGCTAAGCATGATACCCTCTAGTTCCATCCACATCGTCGCAAATGGCAAGATTTCATTTCTTTTGATGGCTGCATAGTATTCCATTGTGTATATATACCACATCTTCTTGATCCATTCATCTGTTGATGGACATCTAGGTTCTTTCCATAGTTTGGCTATTGTATACATTGCTGCTATAAACATTCAGGTGCACGTGCCCCTTTGGATCACTATATTTGTATCTTTAGGGTAAATACCCAGTAGTGCAATTGCTGGGTCATAGGGTAGTTCTATTTTCAACATTTTGAGGAACCTCCAGGCTGTTTTCCAGAGTGGTGGCACCAGCTTGCATTCCCACCAACAGTGTAGGAGGGTTCCCTTTTCTCCGCATCCTTGCCAGCATCTGTCATTTCCTGACTTGTTAATTTTGGCCATTCTGACTGGTGTGAGGTGATATCTCATTGTGGTTTTGATTTGTATTTCCCTGATGCCCAGTGATATGGAGCACTTTTTCATGTGTCTGTTGGCCATGTGGATGTCTTCTTTGCAGAAATGTCTGTTCATGTCCTCTGCCCATTTCTTGATTGGATTATTTGTTCTTTGGGTGTTGAGTTTGCTAAGTTCTTTATAGATTTTGGACACTAACCCTTTACCTGATATGTTGTTTGCAAATATCTTCTCCCATTCTGTCAGTTGTCTTTTGGATTTGTTAACTGTTTCCTTTGCTGTGCAAAAGCTTTTGATCTTGATGAAATCCCAGTAGTTCATTGTTGCCCTTGCTTCCCTTGCCTTTGGCAATGTTCCTAGGAAGAAGTTGCTATGGCTGAGGTCGAAGAGGTTTCTGCCTGTGTTCTCCTCAAGGATTTGGATGAATTCCTTTCTCACATTGAGGTCCTTCATCCATTTTGAGTCTATTTTCGTGTGTGGGGTAAGGAAATGGTCCAATTTCATTTTTCTGCATGTGGCTGTCCAATTTTCCCAACACCATTTATTGGAGAGGCTGTCTTTTTTCCATTGGGCATTCTTTCCTGCTTTGTCGAAGATTAGTTGACCATAGAGTTGAGGGTCTATTTCTGGGCTCTCTATTCTGTTCCATTGATCTATGTGTCTGTTTTTGTGCCCGTACCATGCTGTCTTGATGATGACAGCTTTGTAATAGAGCTTGAAGTCCAGAATTGTGATGCCACCAACTTTGGATTTCTTTCAATATTCCTTTGGCTATTCGAGGTCTTTTCTGGTTCCATATAAATTTTAGGATTATTTGTTCCATTTCTTTGAAAAAAATGGATGGTAGTTTGATAGGAATTGCATTAAATGTGTAGATTGCTTTAGGTAGCATAGACATTTTCACAATATTTATTCTTCCAAACCAGGAGCATGGAATATTTTCCATTTCTTTGTGTCTTCCTCAATTTCTTTCATGAGTACTTTATAGTTTTCTGAGTATAGATTCTTAGCCTCTTTGGTTAGGTTTATTCCTAGGTATCTTATAGTTTTGGGTGCAATTGTAAATGGCATTGACTCCTTAATTTCTCTTTCTTCTGTCTTGTTGTTGGTGTAGAGAAATGCAACTGATTTCTGTGCATTGATTTTATATCCTGACACTTTACTGAATTCCTGTACAAGTTCTAGCAGTTTTGGAGTGGAGTCTTTTGGGTTTTCCACATATAGTATCATATCATCTGCGAAGAGTGATAGTTTGACTTCTTCTTTGCCGATTTGGATGCCTTTAATTTCTTTTTGTTGTCTGATTGCTGAGGCTAGGACTTCTAGTACTATGTTGAATAGCAGTGGTTATAATGGACATCCTTGCCGTGTTCCTGACCTTAGCAGAAAAGCTCTCAGTTTTTCTCCATTGTGACTCTTGATTTCAATTCAGGTCATGATCTCAGGATTGTGAGATCAAGCCCTGTGTTGGGCCACATTCTGAACATGGAGCCTGCTTAGGGTTTTCTCTTTCCCTCTATCCCTCCTCCCTCCCTAAAAAACAAAAGAAGACAAACAGAAACAACAACAACAACAATACTGCTCCAAGAAAAAAGCCCATTAATTTTCTAAAATTCACACTCCTCTTAACTTCTCCTTCTAAACCTAAAGTCCTTTGGAGAACAATATGGCTGTCTGAGATGGGATCTAGAAGGACAACACCTGCTCTTAAATCCTGGGAATGCCAAGAGGAATTTGGACCAGAATCTCAATACTAGAAACCAAGAAAATTTGGATCTGTGAGATCCAAAGTTAATTACAAAGAAAAATGAATGCCTCAGAACACCAGAAAAAATTAATTTATTCACTTAATAAGTCTTGAGTGCCTGCTATGTATTAAGCACTGATCTAAGGGTTGAAGATACAGCAGTAAAAAAATTCAAAACCTTATGGGGGTCATATTCTAGTGTGGGGAGACAAAAAATAAACATGTAAATCTATAGAACATTAGATGGCAATAAATACTATGGAGAGAGAGTAGGTAGAGAGTGTGTGGCAGAAACTCTTATTGTTTCACAGAATTTGTTCTTTTTCATTTTTAGAAAAAGAACCCCAATCTCGCGTTTTAGCTGGTAATGTGGCCATACATTTCCTTCAGTCCATTTTGCTCCTGGATATACTGTGACCAAGGTCAGTCCAATGGATTATGAAGGGAGGTGTTTCATGTAACTTGCAGGTCATGTGCTGAAGGATAAAGGCACATACCTTGGAAACTTTCTTTTTCCTTCCCACTGGCTGGTAAATGGCATTGACTAAACCATCCTTGGAAGCCAAGTGTGGAAGGTGGCAGAGCCTCCAGGTTTAGATTGTTCAACTCTTTATTGTTGCATGAGAAGGAAATAAACATATGTTTAATATGAGCCACTTCATGTTTGGATCTCTTGGTTATTACAGCTTAGCTGGTACCTAATTCAGAGAACACCAGAGAAAAGTGGGGAGAGTTTACTGTGTTATATAAGGTGGTTAGGGAAGCAGAAACCTGAAGGAAGGGAATGGGGGAGGGAGCCATGGGGCTATATGGTGATGATAATTTTAGGCAGAAGGACAGCAAGTACAAATGCCCTGCGGCAGGATTAAGCTCTGGTCTGGTCCTGGACTAGCCAGGAGCCCAGCTTGTCTGGTATACTGTGAGTAAGGAGGAGAGGAAGTCAGGGTTGGTGTTGGGGAGCAGATTGCATAGGGCCTATATGCTATAGTAGGAAACTGCTAAAACACCATCTGAGAAAGACCTGAGAGTCTCAAGGCAAGGAGAATGGAAGAGAGTCCATGGAAGAGGACATTGCCCGATGCCTTGTAGGTTAAAAGAAAGGAAGACTGCCGTCCTCTATTGGAGCTTTTATAAGTTGATCTGTGCTTATATACATGTGGTCATTGTGGTGTCAACATATACTCTTAAATGTATTCTGTTAATCAAATATTATATTTATGGTAAAATGCCATCTGGAAAGATGTATTTTCCAGAGATTCAGTGGTGATTTAGCTGAAATGATAGGTAATACTCTACCTGGAAGTGATCAGAACCCTCTGTCCAAAGAGCCATGCTGTCACAGTACTGCAGACTTTCCTCATTTTATAGACTGGAGCAACCCAGAGAAATGCAATGATTCACCCAAGATGACACAGTAAGTTAAGCACAGTGCTCAGAACTGGAATCCAGATGTCCTGACCCCTAATTTAATAGCTTCCATTACAATTAGCTTAACTTCATGCTAGGTATCAATGTGGTGGTGGGTATTTTAGATCACAAAATAATCCTGATGACTTTTGACTTTGTTTTGGTTGGGGAATCCATTATTTTATTTCAGCAGCAGATTTTCTTTCCTAATGATTCCTTACTCAGAGCAGTGTGGAATGGAAAACTTACCTGCTAGTGCACGAATCAGATCATCTGGATGGCAGTGATGAATATTAATAAAGGATTTGAGTTTTCAAAGCAGTCAGAACCCATAATCTCTGATCCTGTGGTAGGCCTGCGAGGTAAGCAGAGTAGATCTAATTTCTATCTTACTGTAAATGAAAAAACAAAATAATTTCAGAAACAGTAAGTGACTCAGCCAAGGTGACACATCTTTGATTTATTGTGCCATACTTTCTTACCCCAGGTTCAAAAGACTTGTTGCCACATGCATCCTCCAGATGATTAATCGCTGACACTTTATAGCTCTTATTACCACATACCAGATACTGTTCCAAGGGCTTTGCACATAATGATTCATTTTCTCTTCCTACAAGGTAATCCTGTAATCTCCATATACTGATGGGAAAACAGGCCCAGAAAAACTACGGAATTTCTCCCTAGATCACATAGTGTCATAAAGCAGGCAGAGATGGGACCCAAATATAACAGACTGTATTCAGAGTCTGTCCTCTTAGCCACTGCACTATGCTACCTCTCCATTTAGGACTTCGAACCAATTTTATGATTCAGGTGGCTTATGGGCACACTTCAAGAGCCTTTGAGATCAAGTTCAGATACCTGATAGCTGCTATGGCTATCACAAACACTTCCTTTGGTGTGTTGGCCACTTGATCTTATTATCTGCTTACATGATAGATGTGATCAAAATCTGATTTTTAGACAATTTGTCTGAGTGGGGTGGAGGAAACATTGTGCATGTAAATAGCTACTTTGACATTAATGTTGAGAAATTTTTATGGGTAGGAGTGAACCACTTTCTGTTATGCAGAAGAATCAATGTTAAGAAGTCATCACTTCACTCTCATTTTCTTTATTTCATTAGTAATACTGAAGAGTAAAGAAGTCATATGCTGTTTTCGTCTACTGTCCATTCTTTTGGTAGCAGTACTTCAGTTTTCCTTTAGGGAATCCCCCTTTTGTTTATTCTTTTTTTTTTTTTTTAAGATTTTTTACTTATTTCACATAGAGAGAGAGATCCCAAGTAGACAGAGAGGCAGGCAGAAAGAGAGGGGGAAGCAGGCTCCCCACTGAGCAGAAAGCCCGATGTGGGGCTCGATCCCAGAACCCTGGGGTCATGACCTGAGCTGAAAGCAGAGGTTTTAACCCACTGAGCCACCCAGGCACCCCCCTTTTGTTTATGCTTACTCTGTGTGGTTTCAAGACCAATACGTCCCCTTTCTTCTGGGTTGGATGCATGATTCAAGCCTAGACCCAGGATACATACCTCCTTCAAAAACAGGAGTAGGTATGTGATCCTAGTTGGTCCAGTGAAAGTTGTCCCTGGGACTTTTACTTGAATTATGGGGAAACAGAAATCCTCTTTTTACTTAATGATGAATACAACAGAGTAGAAGTTGAAAACTGTGGGTGGCCATCTTACCCAATGAGGGATAAGCATGCATGAGCATGAAACTAAGACAGACAAAGGTAGAACGAAGAGATGGAGGGAATCAAGTGCCCAGTGACAAATCTGGTGTATCTAGAGCTAGCTGTGTCTACCCTAGGATTCCATTCTCTGTTTCTGTCATCACATTACCTTCCCAACTAAAGGCACACAGAGGCAAGCCTGGACCTTTACACTAGGACTTCCAGCCGGCTCTCCATCATCTAGTGCTGTTCTCTTCCCACACCAAGGCAGTACAGAGTGAAGACCACATATTCAAACTCTGGAGTCAGCCAGCCTGGTTCTAATTCTTTCTTTATCACTTATGAGCTACAAGATCTTAGAGCAATTATTTACTTCCTCTGGGCATGATGATAGTAGTGGGTACCTCATACGGCTGTTGTGGAGATTAAATGAAAGATGTAAATAAAGCACATGGTAAATATTCAAATAATTTTACCTATCATTGTTTCTTAAAATACAACTTTTCTATTTGACTTATTCCTGCCTACATTATGTCTGGCTTTAGGAGTTTAGGGGAACTGAAAATATCATAACTCCTAATATTTGGATGTCAGACAGTAAAAAAACTTTTAAAAAAATTAGGCAGGAGTACAAGTCCATGTTTCTTATGAGAAGAGATGCTTATAGCCTAGTTCACATGTTTCTTTCCTAATAAATATTTACTGAGGGTGTCCTCAGACTCAGGCACTGCATGTTTGCTATTAGTGCAGCCTATTACCACAAACATGTTCCAGTATATGTTCTGGAGTCCAGAAGTCTAAAATGGGTCAGCCAGGGGTGCCGGTCTGGCTTAGTCAATTAAGTGTCCAACTCTTGATTCTGGCTCAGGTCTTGAGATCATCAAGCCCTGTATCAGGCTCTGCACTGAGCGTCAAGCCTGCTTGAGATTCTCTCCCTCCCTTTCCCTCTGCACTTCCCCTGACTACCTCCCCACTTGCCCACATACTCTCTAAAAATAAATAATAAAATAATATATAATAAATAATTTAAAAAAATAGAACACTTAAAAAAATTAAATAGTCAACCAGGCTGTGTTGGAGGCTCTAGGGAGACAGTCTACTTCTTTTTTTTTCCCCAGCTTTTTGAGGCTGCCAGCATTCCTTGACTCATGGCCTGTATCACCCCAGCACATCTCCTTTTCTTCCTCTGTTTCCATGGGCTCATTGCCTTCTCTGACCTTCCTGCTTCCTCTTATGTGGAGGAAGACAACCTCTCCCTGTGGCTTGTGCTTGCATACAGCATGGTTGCCTAGAGTAGTCAGACTTCTTACATGGCAGCTCAGGGCTCCTAGAATGATTCTTCTTGGTAAGCAAGACAGGAATCTTCAATGCCTTTTACGCACTAATCTTAGATAGCTTCATTTCCATCATATTCTGCCGGTTGAAGCAGTCTTTTTTTTTTTTTTTAAGATTTTATTTATTTATTTGACAGAGGTGTGGAGAGAGAGAGAGAGCACATGTGCACACACACATGAGCAGGGGCAGAGGAAGAGGAAGAGGAAGAAGCAGACTCTGTTGAGCAAGGAGCCTGATGTGGGACTTGATTCCAGGACCCTGAGATCATGACCTGGGCTGAACTGACTGAGCCATCCAGGTGCTGAGCAAGGAGCAAGGAGCCTGATGTGGGACTTGATCTCAGGACCCTGGGATCATGACCTGGGCTCAGCTGACTGAGCCACCCAGGCGTCCCTGGTTGGAGCAGTCTTAAGCCTACTCTATTTCTAAGGGAATGGACATACATCATATGTCTTGAGGGAAAAGGTTTCAAAGAATTTATAGTTAGATTTTAAAAACACCCAAATGGACTTCCCGAATGTGATATATATTTTTTTGTCACTACATTTCCCTGCCATTTCACCTGCCTTGGGACTGTGGAGGTATCTGAAGTTGTCAGTCATTTCCTGAAGGCTTTTGAGTTGGGTGGCAACTCGACTTTTCTTGGGTGGCTGTTCTCTGGCTCTGAGGCAACAAAGCTGAAATCTAATGGGGATATCCCTGAATTTAGCTTTGGAAGCCTTTCTGCCCCCTCCCGCACGTATTCCCTGTATTAAGTACTCTTCTACTTGAAATACATACTTAGAGTGTTATCTGTTTTCTTTACAGCATGACTGATACAAGCTCCGAAGTCTGCTCTCTTTTTTTAAATATAGATTCAATTAGCTAACATATACATGAGTACTATAGAGTACTCATGTATACGCAGAGTTAAGTAATTCATCAGTTGCATATAATACCCAGCGCTTATCACATCACATGCCCTCCTTAATGCCCATCACCTGCCCATCACCCAGTTACTCCATCCCCCATCTTCCTCTCTTCCAGCAACCCTCAGTTTGTTTTTTTAGAGTTAAGAGTCTCTCGTGGTTTTTGTCCCTCTCTGATGACTTCCCATTCAGATTTCTCTCCCTTCCCCTATGATCCTCTGCACTGTTTCTTATATTCCACCTGTGAGTGAAACTATATGATAATTGTCTTTCTCTGATTGACTTATTTCACTTAGCATAATACCCTCTGTTTCCATCCATGTTGATGTAAATGGTAAGTATTCATCCTTTCTGATAGCTGAGTAATATTCCATTGTATATATATATACCATATCTTCTTTATCATTCATCTGTTGATGGACATATCAGCTCTTTCCACAGTTTGGCTATTGTGGACCTTGCTGCTATGAACACTGGGGTGCAGGTGCTCCTTCATAACACTACATTTGTATTCTTGAGGTAAATACCTAGTAGTGAAATTGCTGGGTCATAGGGTAGCTCTATTTTAACTTCTTGAGGAACCTCCTTACTGTTTTCCAGAGTGGCTGCATCAGCTTGCATTCCCACCAGTAGTGTAGGAGGGTTCCCCTTTCTTTTCATCCTTGCCAACATCTGTTGTTTCCTGTGTTGTTAATTTTAGCCATTCTGACTGGTGTGAGGTGGTATCTCTTTGTGGTTTTCATTTGTATTTCTCCGATGCCGAGTGATGTTGAGCACTTTTTCATATGTCTGTTGGCCATTTGTATGTCTTCTTTATAAAAATGTCTGTTTTTGTCTTCTGACCATTTCTTGAATGGATTATTTGTTTCTTGGGTGTTGACTTTGATAAGTTCTTTATAGATCTTATATACTAGCTCTTTAGCTGATATGTCATTTGCAAATACCTTCTCACATTCTGTCAGTTGTCTTTGGTTTTGTCGACTGTTTCCTTTGCTGTGCAGAGCTTTTTATCTTGATGAAGTCCCAGTGGTTTGTTTTTGCTTGTATTTCCCTTGCCTTTGGAGACATGTCTATCAAGAAGTTGCTGTGGCTGAGGTCGAAGAGGTTGCTGCCTGTGTTTTCCCCTAGGATTTTGATGGATTCTTGTCTCACATTTAGGTCTTTCATCCGTTTTGAGTTTATCTTTGTGATGGTGTAAGAAAATGGTCTCTTTTCATTCTTCTGCATGTAGCTGTCCAATTATCCCAACACCATCTGTTGAAGAGACTGTCCTTTTTCCATTGGATGTCTTTCCTCTCTGTCGAAGCTTAGCTGACTATAGAGTTGAGGATCCATTTCTGGGTTCTCTGTTCTATTGATATATGTGTGTGTGTGTTAGTGCCAGTACCATACTGTCTTGATGATCCCAGCTTTGTTATAGAGGTTGAAGTCAGGCATTGTGATGCCCCCAGCCTTGGTTTTCCTTTTCTTTTCTTTTTATTTATTTATTTATTTTTTAATTTTTTATTTTTTATAAACATTTATTTTTATCCCCAGGGGTACAGGTCTGTGAATCGCCAGGTTTACACACTTCACAGCACTCACCAAAGCACAAACCCTCCCCAATGTCCATAACCCCACCCCCCTTCTCCGAACCCCTCTCCCCCCAGCAACCCTCAGTTTGTTTTGTGAGATTAAGAGTCACTTATGGTTTGTCTCCCTCCCAATCCCATCTTGTTTCATTGATTCTTTGGTTTTCCTTTCCAACATTCCTCTGGCTACTCGACATCTTTTCTGGTTCCATACAAATTTTAGGATTATTTGTTCTAGCTCTGTGAATAAAGTTGATGGTATTTTGATAGGGATTGCATTGAATGTGTACATTGCTCTGGGTAGCATAGCCATTTTTACAGTATTTATTATTCTAATCTAAGAGCATGAACTGTTTTTCCATTTCTTTTTGTATTCCTCAATTTCTTTCATAAGTGTTCTATCGTTTTGAGAGTACAGACCCTTTACTGCTTTGGTTAGATTTATTAGTATGTATCTTGTGGTTTTTGGCACAATTGTAAATGGGATTGATTCCTTAATTTCTCTGTCTTCAGTCTCATTGTTAGTGTGTAGAAATGTACTTGCTTTCTGTGCATTGATTTTGCATCCTGCCACATTGCTGAATTCTTGAATGAGTTCTAGAAATTTTGGGGTAGAGTCTTTTGGGTTTTCCACATAGAAGATCATGTCATCTGTGAAGAGTTGGAGTTTGATGACTTCTTTACCAGTTTGAATGCCTTTGATTTCTTTTTGTTGTCTGATTGCTGGGCTAGGACTTCTAATACTGTGTTGAACAATAGTGGTGAGAGTGGGCGTCACTGTCGTGTTCCTGAGCTTAGGGAAAAAGCTTTCATTTCTTCCTCATTGAGAATGATATTCACTGTGAGCTTTTCTTAGATGGCTTTTATGATTTTGAGGTATGTTCCCTCTATTCCTACACTGTGGAGAGTTTTAATCAAGAAAGGATACTATATTTTGTAAAGTGTTTTTTTCTTCATCAACTGAGGAGATCATAAGGTTCTTGTCCTTCCTTTTATAAATGTGATGTATCACATTGTTTGATTTGAAAGTGTTGAACTACCCTTGTGGCCTAGGAATAAATTCCACTTGGTCATGGTGAATAATCCTTTTAATGTACTGTTGGATCCTATTGGCTAGTATCTTGGTGAGAATTTTGGCATCCATGTTTATCAGGGATATTGGTCTGTAATTCTCCTTTTTGGTGGGGTCTTTGTCTGGTTTTAGGATCAAGGTAATTTGGGCCTCATAGAAAAAGTTTGGAAGTTTTTCTTCCCTTTCTGTTTTTTGAAACAGCTTCAGAAGAATAGGTATTAGTTCTTCTTTAAATGTTCGGTAGACTTCCCCTGGGAAGACATCCAGCCCTGGACTCTTGTTTATTGGGGATTTTTGATTACTGGCTCAATTTCCTTGGTGGTTGTGGGTCTGTTCAGGTGTTCTTTTTCTTCCTGTTTCAGTTTTGGTATTTATAAGTTTCCAGGAATGCATCCATTTCTTCCAAATTCCCTAATTTGTTGGCTAATAGTGCTCATAATATGTTCTTTTTTTTTTTTAAAGATTTTATTTATTTATTTGACAGGGAGAGTGAGAGAGAGGGAGAGATAGGGGAAGAAAGAGAGAGTGCACACAAGTAGGGGGAGTATCAGGCAGAAGGAGAGGGAGAAGTAGGGAGCCAGATATGGAGCTCAATCCCAAAACATGGCATAATGACCTGAGCCAAAGGCAGATGCTTAAACAACTGAGCCACCCAGGTGCCCTGCTCATAATATGTTCTTAAAATTGTTTGTATTTCCTTGGTGTTGGTATGATCTCTCCTCTTTCATTCATGATTTTGTTAATTTGAGTCCTTTCTCATTCCTTTTTGATAAGACTGGCTAGGGGGTTATCGATCTTATTAGTTCTTTTGGAGAACCAGCTTCTAGTTTCATTGATCTGTTCTACTATTCTTTTGGTTTCTATCTCATTAATTTCCTCTCTAATCTTTATTATTTCTCTTCACTTGCTTGGCTTGAGCTTTATTTGCTGTTCTTTCTCCAGCTTCTTTCTTTAGGTGTAAAGGTAGCTTCTGTATTCGAGGCTTTTCTCATTTTTTTAAAAAAGATTTTATTTATTTGACACACACAGAGAGAGAGAGAGAGAGAGAGAGATCACAAGTAGGCAGAGCAGCAGGCAGAGAGTGGGGGGAAGCAGGTTCCCTACTGAGCAGAGAGCCAGATGTGGGGTTCCATCCCAGGACACTGGGATCATGACCTAAGCCAAAGTTCTAGTTATCTTAACCCACTGAGCCACTCAGGCATCCCGTGGCTTTTCTAATTTTTTGAGAAAGGCTTGTATTGCTATGTACTTCGCTCTTAGGACTGTCTTTGCTGTACCCCCAAAGGTTTTGAACAGTTGTGTTTTCATTTTCATTTTCCTTTTTTTTTTTTCCGTTTGTTTCCATGAATTTTTAAAATTCTTCTTTAATTTCTTGGTTGATCCATTCATTCTGTAGTAGGATCCTCATTAACTTCCAAGTGTTTCAGTCCCTTCCAGATTTCCTTTTGTGATTGAGTCCAAGTTTCAAAGCATAGTGGTCTGAAAATATCAGGGAATCATCCCTTCTTTTGGTACTGGGTAAGACCTGATTTGTGACCCAATATGTGATCAAGTCTGGAGAATGTTTCATGTGCACTTGAGAAGAATGTGTATTCTATTGCTTTAGGATGGAACTTTCTATCTGGTTCAGTGTGTTGTTCAAAGCCCTTGTTTACTTGTTTATCTTCAGCTTAGATGATCCTTCCGTAGCTGTGAGTGGGGTGTTGAAGCCCCTACTATTATTGTATGATTATCAATGTATTTCTGTAATTTGTTATTAATTGGTTTATACAGTTGGCTGCTTTCAAGTTAGGAGCATAAGTATTTATAATTGTTAGATCTTCTTGTTGGATAGGCCCTTTAAGTATATAGTGTCCCTCTTCATCCCTTACTACAGTCTCTGGTTTAAAATCTAAATTTGTCTGATAAGAGAATTGCTACCCCAGCTTTCTTTTGATGTCCATTAGTGTGATAAATGATTCTCTACCAAATTTCAATCTGGAGGTGTTAGGTCTAAAATGAGTCTGTTGTAGACAGCATATGGATGGGTCTTGCTTTTTTTATCCAATTTGATACCCTGTCTTTTGATCGGAGCATTTAGCCCATTTACATTTAGAGTAACTATTGAAAGATACAAATTTAGTGCCATTGTGTTACCTGTAAAGTCCCTGTTTCTGTATATTGTCTCTGTTTCTTTCTGGTCTGCATTACTTTTGGGCTCTCTCTTCACATAAAGGATCCCCTTAATATTTCTTACAGGGCTGGTTTAATGGCCACATATTCTTTTAGTTTCTGTTTGTCCTGGCAACTCTTTATCTCTCCTTCCATTCTGAATGACAGCCTTGGTGGATAAAGAATTCTTGGCTGCATGATTTTCTCATTTAGTACCCTGAGTATATCATGCCAGCCCTTTCTGGCCTGCCAGGTCTCTGTGGATAGGTCTGCTTCCAGTCTAATGTTTCTACCATTGTAGGTTAAGGAGCTCTTGCCTCAAGCTACTCTCAGGACTTTTTTTTCTCTCTGAAATTTGCAAGCTTCACTATTATATTTTGGGGTGTTGATCATTTTTATTGATTTTGAGTAGGGGTTCTCTACCTCTAGGACTTGAATACCTGTTTCCTTCCCCAGGTTATGGAAGTTCTAGTTATGATTTGCTCAAATATACCTTCTGTCCCTCTTTCTCTTTCTTCTTCATCTGAGATCCCAATAATTCTAATATTGTTTCGCTTTATGGTATTGCTGATTTCTTGAATCCTCCCTTCATGGTCCATTAGTTGTTTTTATCTCTTTTCCTCAGTTTCCTTTCTTTCCATCATCCTGTCTTCTATGTCACTGGCTCTCTCTTCTTCCTCATTTACCCTAGATGTTAGAACATCCAATTTAGACTGGATCCCAGTTAAGATATTTTTAATTTTGGCCTGATTAGATTTAGTTCTGCACTAAGAAATTCTCTAGTGTCTTTTATGCTTTTTTTCAAGCTGATCTAGTAACTTTATAATCATTATCCTGAATTCCAGCTTGGATATTTTACTTATATCCATATCAGTTAGATCTGTGGCAGACAGTATTACCTCTGGTTTTTTCCTTTGTTGTGAATTCATCCTACTAGTCATTTTTCCCAGAGAAGAATGGATGAACAAGAGAGTAAAATAAAAAATAGCCACCATTACCCAAGTGAAATACACACTAGACAAATCTGAAGAGGTCAGGAACCAAAAATGGAAAAAAAAAAAAAAAGGAAAAAAAGAAGAGACTATACTGTCCCAGGTAGACAAAACAGGGTGATAAACTCAGTCCTGGGTATGTTTTAGTCTATTTGTCAAAAGACACTAAATCCCAAAATTGTAAAGAAAGCAAAACTTCTATATATACAAAAATAAATTTGAATACAGTGAAATGAAGACAAAATTGCAAAATATATCTATAGAATATAAATGTAAAAATGAAAGCTTCAAAAAGACTTAAAAACAAAGAGTTGATAAAATAAGAAACTACTTGAAAAGCAAAAAAAGAAAACAGAAAAGGACGTTTTTAAACTGAAAGACAAAAGAATCATGAGGAAAAAAATAACCCTCAAATTCTGTATACTATTTTCCTTGTAGCACTGGAGTTTTTTGCAGTTCTGTGTGCTTGGTAAACTTGATGTTCACGTGTTGTTCCAGCTGGCCTTCTGGAGGACGGGCCTGCTGTGCTGATTCGCAGGTGTCTTTGCCTGGGCGGAGTTGCACCACCCCTTGCCAGGGGGCCAGGCTCAGTGTAAACTGCTTCAGATTCTTCTATGTGGCTTTTGTTCCCTGAAGTTCTGTGCCACCTTAGAGACTGAAAATAAAAATGGTCTTCCCTGATCTCCAGCCCCAGAGCTGATAGATTAAGGTCCCCCTCTCTTCAGTTAACCCTCAGGGAATAGCATTCTTCACTTTTGTTTGCGCCCAACTCTGCAGACTCCTGTGGTGCAAACAGGCACCAGTCCTCTTAGGGGAGGGAAGAGGGTTGCTTGCCACAGGACTGCCACTAGCAGGGCCCCTGCATTGAGAGTGGTGGCCAGGTCTTGCCCCAGGTCATGGTTTATGGCAAACCTAGCTGAGAGTCCACTCCACAGTTTGCTGACCATAGCCGGTTTTCCCCCTCCAATGCTTGGGAACTCTGCTGGCTCATTCTTTCTGTGACTCTAGGGATCCTGAGACCACATTCTCCCACCTAGGATTCTGTTCCATTTTGTTACCTGAGCACCTTTCAGGCGGGGATGTCCCTCATTGGAACAGATTTCTAAAAGTTCTGATTTTGCACTCTGGGGCTGTGTCACTTTCCGGCAGCTGCCTTATGGAGACTCTCTACTCCCACTGTTTATCTTCCAATATATCCCCTCCGATTCACTTCTCCACACCTCCTACCTTGTAAAAAGTGGTCGCTTTTCTATTTGTAGAGTTCCAGCAATTATTTTCTTAAAGGATTAAAAAAGAAGATTTCATTTATTTATTTGACACAGAGAGAGAGATCACAAGTATGCAGAGAGGCAGGCAGAGAGAGAAGAGGAAGCAGGCTCCATGCTGAGCAGAGAGCCTGATGTGGGGCTTGATCCCAGGACCCTGAGATCGTGACCTGAGCCGAAGGCAGAGGCTTAACCCACTGAGCCACCCAGGTGCTCCCCAGCAATTCTTTTCTTATCTCAGGTTGAATTCATAGGTGTTCTGAATGATTTGATATTAGTCTAGCTAAATTCAAAGGACCAGATGAAACAAGGTCCCCACTCTTCTATTACCTTGCTTCCCTCTCTCCAAAGTCTGTTCTCTTAACTGCTGCATATCGCCTTATTAATCCTTGCCACCTTTCTCAGGCTCCCAGCCTGTTCCTTCACAATCCACCCCACAGCTGCACAACCAGCATGCCCTCTGGAAGATGACTCTGCTTCATATTGCTCAGAAAAAAAGAGTACATTGTATATGACCTCTGTCAACTGTCCTCTTTTCCCAGCTGGATCTATATCTACCCTTTTATTTTCTTCTGCTCCATCTTAAAATAATTATTCTATACTTCTGGGAGAAAAAAGGGTAAGACATTTTTATGTTATACAGGACACCATTTATCTTCTCAACCCTACTTTCTGCCACTTTCTCATATGTGCCAATGTTACAGTAGACTAACTGCATTAATAAAGAGATTCATAAAATAGGTGGCATTGTTGCTGTTAACAAAAAGACCAAAAGATACATAATGCCTCAAACACCATGAAATTTATTTCTTGTTCAAGTAACAGTGCTGGACAGGTGAAGAGTCAGTGGGGCAAGAGCACCTCTATTTAGGCACATAGACTGATGGAGATTGGACCCTTTTCCACATGTGCTTTCCAAGATCACTCTTTCTAGACATCCAGAAGGGAGAAAGCATATGGAGGATATATCTGGAAGGTTTTTATTGCTCAGGCCTGACATGGTACATGTCTTTTAGTTAGAATTCAGTTATGTGGCTACACCTCACTGCAAAGGAGGCTTGGCATGTAATATAGCTGAGTGCCCTTGAAGATGAGAAAATGGGTTTTGATGAATAGCTATCAGTGTGTGCTACTGTGCCTAAAATCTTGGAAATCTTACTTACCAATACTTCAGCTTTATCATTTTTTTAATTTTTAAAATTTCTAAAAAGATCTTATTTATTTATTTGCTAGAAAGAGAGAGAGAGAGAAAGTGCAAGTAGGCAGAGCAGCAGGCAGAGGGAGTGTGAGAAGCAGGCTCCCTCTGAGCAGAGAGCCCAACAATGCTGTTCAGTCCCAGGACCCTGGGTCATGACTTGAGTTGAAGGCAGACACTTAACCAACTGAGCCACCCAGGCACCCCAGGTTCCTCATTTCTAAATTGAGGATAATTGTTGTACCTCCTTCCTAGGGCAGTTGTAAGGATGAAATGTGTTGGTGCTGGAAAGACTTTAGAACATCTTCTGGCACAGAGTCAGCATCCTATTGAAGTTATCTGCCATTACTATAATCCTTAGATGTTACTTCCTGTGTGAAGCTTTTTTTTCTCCCTTTTTCCTCTTGTCCATTTCTTTTTTTAAAAAAATATTTTATTTATTCATTTATTTTAGTGGGGGGAAGGGGCCAAGGGGAGAGGAGAGGGACAAACAGATTTCACGCTGACCATGGAGCCGGACATGGGGCTCAATCCCACAACCCCAAGATCATGACCTGAGTCGAAGCCAAGAGTCAGACACTCAACCAGTTGAGCCACCCAGCTGCCTCACCTCTTGCCCATTTCTCTACAGAGTTGTATTGTATTGTAACTACCTGTTTTATGATTGGTGGTTCTTATTGAGGGTTCTTATTAAGGGCAAGGTTTGTGTTTAGTGATTTTTATATCTCTAGCACCTGGTAGTCCCTGGGATATAGGTACTCACTAAATATTTATTGACAGAGGAAAAGAGAAAGTGAGAAAGCAAAGAAGGAGGGCAGAAGGAAGGAAGGAAGGAAGGATGGATTGATGGAAAAGAAAAGGAAGGAAGACCATGTAAAGATCAATGTCTTATCATGGGTAGGTTCATGAAAGGTCAGTCTAGTAAGCTACAGAGCAACTTTAGTAATCCCAGGGCATGGAGGGTCACTAGATAACTCCTGCCAGCTCAGGACCAAGGCTGTTTGCATCACCTTCATGCCTTACATTGGATGCCCCTTGTACACTGCCTCCCATCCTCCCAGCCTAGCTTTACTCCAGCCAGTGGTGCAGCATCCAGCTACCAGAGGTGTGAACTTACAGTCCCTTACCTCAGATGCACTGCATCTCATTCTGCCCCAGCGTTGTTCTTACTCTCCTTTGGACACCTGCAAAAATGTATTTTGGCTTCCACATATGCAAACATGCAAGTGCAAGGGAGTTGTCACAGGGCAACTTCATCAGTGAAGAATCGGAGCTAGTGAATAAATGTTCCCATCTTCTGACTCTTGGGCAAACAATTCTAATAGGATGACAAACTCATCTTGGTTGTCCCAGGACTGACTTTGTTTTGTTTGTTTGTTTGTTTGTTTTTGTACTGAAAGTCCATGTTGCAAGAACCCCCTGACTCTGAAAGGCATTCTTTTTTTTTTTTTTTAAGATTTTATTTATTTATTTGACAGACAGAGATCACAAGTAGGCAGAGAGGTGGCAGGCAGAGAGAGAGGAAGGGAAGCAGGCTTCCCTCTGAGCAGAGAGCCCGATGCGGGGCTTAATCCCAGGACCCTGGGATCATGACCTGAGCTGAAGGCAGAGGCTTTAACCCACTGAGCAACCCAGGCAACCCTGAAAGGCATTCTTTAAGGTTCCTTGTAGGGTCCCAGTGAAGTCAAGTCCACTGAGGTCAAATCCCAGTTGCCCAGATCTTAATAACACACCTTTATTGCTTTTCCCTACTTTCCCAGATTACAGCCCCAAATAAACTACCTCCATGCAAGCCCCTTCTCAGGCTCCGGTTGCTGTTGGCCCGTTGAATAGCCCTGAGCTTAACTATACAGTGAAGAATGTTTTCAGCTCTAGAAAACTAAAAAATGCAGAGGCAGAGGAAATGAGTCAGGGCCCCAAACAGCCAAATTATCTCTTTCCTGATGTTGCCACAAAATTAATCTAGAAGATATGGTGTGGTTCAAAGATACTATCATGAAATGTTTATTATAAGGTTTAGTTGCTTCAACACCAAGGTATTAGAAAGAACTGCAGACAGGCAGGTAACTTAGTTTTAGTCTCCCTAAAAGTATTTAAAATTCTGTATGACTCCTACCACTTTTCTTCTCCTTGGGTCTGTTTCCTATCTGTAAATTAGGAAGTTGAATTGGTCACTTTTACCTTTATCAGTGGTCCTATCCTTGGCTCTTTTAGTTATTCCTGGGGTGGAGGGAGGGCAGAGGCTTGAAGGGGGTCAACAGGCCTGGTGGCTAAGGTGGGACAGAGGCTGAGGGTTCATACCCATATCAGTAGTGGAGTACATGGGGCAGAAAGATTTTCTAAATGGGTCCCTGTGGACTGTGAAGAACTTCAAACTCATTTCTCTTAACATTCTTGAGATTTAGATATCTCAAGTCTTCTGTCCACAGTGCCAACTAGACAAAATTTCAGGGCCAATAGTATTTACCTCTTAGGGCTTTTTAAATTATTATTTTATTTATTCTGGGTGAGGGGGAGGAACAGAGGGAGAGGGATAAACAGACACTGCGGTGAACATGGAGCCAGATGTGGGGCTCCATCTCAGGATCCTGATCATGACCTGAGTCAAAACCAAGATGCTTAACCAGAGGAGCTACCCAGGCATCCCTTGCCTCTAAGTTTTGAGAAAGGCCTTTATAATACCCAAAGGACTGGAGTCCATAAGCATCACAGTGCTGGAATGGTTGTGCTGGAATGACTTATACCTGCCTGAAAGAGCTGATTGCTGAATATTCAAGACTTTTGTGAGCCAGGCAACCCCTAGTAGCTTGAAACCAATTGTGATAGGAGTGTTGACACCATAGAAACTGGAAAACACTACAAATAGATTGGGGCTTCTTTGGCCCCTTGAGATGGTTCACAGTACATCATTAGATCCAGTTTTGAGCACTAATAGCTTCTTATCCAGGAATATGGATAAATTAAATATGTATGTCTTAAAAGGAACTTTTTTTCCCCATGCTGTTTGGTTTGTGGATACAATGAACAGAGTTATTAAAACCTGTCTTTCCCTCTCCCTCAGCAGTAGCTTTACAGATTCTGTAAATCTAATAGATGCAAATCCCTGCAGAAACCAGGCAAGTTTCCACAACTCTAAGCCCTGCAGGTTCTGACAGGGGCTGGCCCTGCCAGGAAACTCTCAGAGCCACATCAAGGTGTTGTGCTGCTGTTTCAGGGGAGTTTGCCCTTATGAATTGTTGATTTGGTGGCTTTGAGTAATTCTTTAAGGATTTTGGAAGCCTGCTTAGTATACTTGCTCTGCCACTTGGGAGCTTACGATGGGGTTATGTTTAACCTCATTGAGCTTCCTCATACACAGAATGGATAGTACATACTTGAGAGGGTTTATGGGTTTACCACAAAGCTAAGAAAGTTTGAGCATCAAAGAACCTCATTTGTATGGACCCCTCCTAGGGAGTCTTTAGGCATGTTGTATTTTGAATTTTATAATCGAAAAGACCCCCACCCCAAAGTGTGTGAGCTTCAGAGCCTCACACAGCTTGGATCAGCTCCTGCTTATGGGAATGAATCACACAACACATGTAAAGCACTTAGCCCAGGGTCCAGCCCATTATGAGAGCTTCATAAATAATCTTTGTTGTAACACGGGTATTTTCCCTCCGTCATCACACATCCCACTCCCTAAGTGTCCCCACTCAGTCACATTCTGTTCATAGTTTGCCTTTATTACATCTATAACGTTGGTTTTTGCCAATCACTTGCCACTTGGCTAAACATATTCCATGAAGTGCAACATTCAGCATGCTACTATGTTCATTTTAATGGTGGGAAAACAATGGTTAGCAATTACGCTCTTCACAGAAATGATGTGACAACAAGGAGAGATAATAAATAATTTGCCCAAAGTTCCTTGGTGTGATGGGAAACCAAAGTCATATTAATGCTTAACAAAACATCCAACAGGACAGGGAACAAAGGGCAGTTGAGGCAATACTGTGATGTTTTGCCAGTTGTTAAAGAGGCCAATTGTCCGTCAAGCGTGATGTAGAGACGCTTCCCTTAAGAGCACGTGTATCTCAGAATTATCAAAGGGCTCTAAGTCACACTAATAATGGGCTTTTACCACAAGCAGAGAGAATGAAAGCCATATTTAGTCTTAAAAGATGCAGCACTTTGCACTGCAGTTGTAATAAGATTCTCACAGTCTTTACTCAGGTGAGTAAAGGGGCGAGTGGATGCCTCTGAGCCCCACATGGTTCTTCTGCCCTGAGCTGTAAGAAAGGAACTCGACTCAGATGCCCCTTGGGTGCAGCCATTATCAACTGCCTGTTGTATACAAGGTGCTGTGAGTGGTGATGAGTAAAACTGGGTCTCTCTAGTGCTTTCTATCATGCAGTGCTGGAAGCTGTCAGGTCAAGTGGAGAGAGTGTGGCCATTGGGATTAGATGAATCTGGTTTAATTCTGGTTTTGCTTTGTACCAGTATGTAATTTAAATTATCTATGTAACCTTGAACCTCATGTTTCCTCTTCTGTAAAATGGGAATAATACCACTCATCTTGCAGGATTACTGAAATATAGCAAGTATTCAGTAAAAGTTTCCTTACCTCCTTCTGAAAGCCATAGAATCTAAGTAGCTTTTCTGAATTTTGTATTATTTTAGTAGTTGAAACATTTTTTTCATATTACAAAAGAAGTACATTTTTGTGGCATAAGAATTTAGAATAAGTAAACAAAAAGGAAAAGTTAAAAATTACACACAATTCCATATGTAGCTATAACTTCTATTAACGCCTTTGGGTATATCCTTCCAGAACACTTTTTATACCTATAAATATGCATGTTACTAAAAATATAACTATACAATACATGTAATTTCATAACCTGCTTTTCTCAATACAATAGGTCATGGGAAATCCTTGGGAAAATCCCTCTCATGACAAGGTCATGTAACAATTTTTCCTTATCAGGGGAAGCAGTTGAGATTAACACACTATAACAATTGTCTAGAAAAGTTATACCACAATTTGGCATCCCTTTCCCAGAGAAAGGCTGTATAGCTACTATAAGAAAAGAAAGCAAGTAACATCTACAAATCCCATCTTAAAGCCCCTTTACTGGGACACCTGGGTGGCTCAGTTGGTTAAGCCACTGCTTTTGGCTCAGGTCATGATCCTAGGGTCGTGGGATCAAGTCCCGCATTGGGCTTCTTGCTCAGCAGGGAGCCTGCTTCTCTCTACGCCTCTGCCTGCCACTCTGCCCGCTTGTGTGCATGTGTGGATGTGCAGAGTGCACGCTCGCTCTCTCAGACAAATGAATAAATAAATAAATAAAATCTTAAAAGCCCCTTTACTTAGAAACTATGCTTGTTTTCTTTTAACAGTTTTAAAAAAAATAAAACATTATTTATTTAATAATCTTTTTCTAATTTATTTAATATCTTTTTTCAGTTTTTTTTATAATTTTTTATTTTTATTTAATATCTTTTTTAAAAAATAAACATATAATATATTTTTATCCCCGGGGTACAGGTCTGTGAATCGCCAGGTTTACACACTTCACAGCACTCACCAAAGCACATACCCTCCCCAATGTCCATAACCCCACCCCCTTTCTCCCAAACCCTTCCCCCAAGCAAACCTCATTTTTTTTGTGAGAACTTTTAAAAGTTTTATAACTAGAAAGAAACTTATCTTGTACTTAAAGCAAGGCAAAAAGAAACTTATGATTGGATATTGTCTTAGCTTGGGCTGCTGAAACGAAATACCATAGACTAGGCAGTGTAGCAGTAAACACTTATTTTCTCACACTTCTGGAGAACTGAAATCGAGATAGGAATGCCAGCAGATTTGGTTCCTGATAAGAATTCTGTTCCTGGTTTGCAGATGGCCACATTCTAGGTGTGTCCTTACATGATGGCAAGAGGGAGCTCTGGTTTCTTCTTCTTCTTATAAAGACATTAATCCCACCATGAGGGCTCAACCCTCATGACCTCATCCTAATTACCTCCAGAGGCCCACCTTCTAATACTATTCTATTGGGGATTAGGGCTTCAACATAGAAGTTTCAGGGGGATACAACCATTCAGATCATAAAAGATGTTATAAACCCGTAACTTCTGCCCTTGAGAAGATATTAGGAGGGGGCAAAATACCTTTATGATCCATCTTGTTGGGAAAAAATTACTGATTGATTCAAATAGGCAACCAGTCTACTGCTTGGATGGTTGGGGAATCTTACCTCTGACTAAGAGACGGAAGCAGTACTAACATCGGTATAAAACATAGTAGAGCATTTTATATGGAACCAAGGTAGAATGACACTATTTGTCCCTCTGATATCTCTTGTGTCCATAATATCCTTCTCACTAAAAGGAAGAAAAGGAATCAAAATAAAGTCTTGTTATAAAAGGAGGCATTTCTCTAGTATGGACAAGTTTTAGACTAATCCTACCTTCCGATACAGTACATTAAAAGTTTGCACATTATGGGGACGCCTGGGTGGCTCAGTTGGTTAAGCAGCTGCCTTTAGCTCAGGTCATGATCCCAGCATCCTGGGATCGAGAGTCCCACATCGGGCTCCTTGCTTGGCAGGGAGTCTGCTTCTCCCTCTGCCTCTGCCTGTCACTCTGTCTGCCTGTGCTCACTCTAGCTCCTCTCTCTCTTACAAAAAAAAAAAAAAAAAAAAGTTTGCACATTATGCAGTTTTATAGATTTTTCCTCAGTTTCTCATGAAGATAGGGATAAAGAGAATGATCCGATTATTTACAAAAAGCCTACCCTCCAGGGATTGCCTCTTACTGTCATTCCAGCAAGTACTATGAGCCCCTACTCCATGCACTGCTTTCTGTGCTGCGACTACCACGGTAAACAAGACAGGCAATGTTTCTCTCCCCATGCAAATTACATCCTGGTATTTGTTGATATAAAGTATGATAAAATAAACATTGCTGAAGGTTTCCACATAGTTATGCATTAGAAGCAAGGGAACCACAACATAAACGGAGATTTTTATGAAAGGTTGATTTCACTTGAGAATTTAAGAGGCAAGGACATAACTTCTTAAAATTAAAACAAAAATTTTATGGAGTTGAAGCCTAAATTTTTAATGAAATTATACAGGAAACAAGGCCACATCAATATTTCTTATTTGCAGCTTCTGCTCACAGCTACACCTCTAGATCACATGAGATGAGAGCTGGCTCTCTTCTGCATGTTGAGTGCATCTTGGTGGTATTGTTTGAGAAGAATCGCTCTTGAGTTTATATCCCCTTCATAGTATGAAAGATATTTTTGTGATAATAGATGAGATGACCAGTGTAAAACCCCTCCCTCTGGACTGGCACATAGAAAATGCTCCGTACATGTTAGATCCCTATCCTTCCCCTATTCCACAGAACACTGTGAAATACCCATGGGCTTTGGAGTCAAACAGACCAGGGCTTAAATGCTGGCTTATTACTTATTTGCTGGGGTATCTTTGAGTGTCATTTTATGTATCAGGATGTCCATTCCTGGGGTGAGGTGCCCGTGTATTCCTCTTTGAGGGTTCTTTCCCATACCAAACAGATTTAGGAAAGGGAAGAGAGAAAGCATCTTTGTTACAAAGAGGAGGAAAATATTCAGACTGTTTGCCTACCAAAGTGTTTGATTTATATTATGGGAGATGGCCAACATGAGCAGGTAATTGGATTGTCTTGTGAATGTTCACTCAGAGGCTGGGAATAAAAAGGCTGTTTTCTTCAACCCCTTCACCTAAGCACAGCACTTAAAGCCTCTTCTCTCCCGCACCCAAAGACCACTCTGGCTCCACCAAGGGAAATTAACTAATCACCTGAGCCATAGTCTAGAAAAAATAAGCAAGGCCTTAGGGTAGGACAGAGGGCCAAGAAGAATGATGAGGACTTGAAAGAAAGGAAGAAAGGGGAGAGAAGGCATCCAGAGGGAAAGGATTGCCCAATAGCTGAGAATGTGGTATGGACTTAGAATGCTGCTCAAGGGAAAAATCTCTACTCATGCTTGATAGAAGAACATTCTTCCCTCCAGTGTTCAAATAGAGAACACAGTGAGGAGGTCATGTAGTGATGGTAATACTACTTCCCTCTTTCTCCATGCTCTTCTCCTTTAAACTCTGAAATTTAAGATCTAAACACTGAGAATACTATGATGCCACTTTACCCACACGGCCACCAACCACTTCTGTTGTAATTGTGGTTGGTTTACTGAATGAGTTAAATTTGGTGGTATAAAACTTATTCTGGACAACTCCATGTTCTAGTAAATATAATAATAATTATGACTGCCCTGACCACACTGAAAATGCTTCCCTCTACCTAGAATGCTTTCTTATCATCCTTCCCTTATCGCTCCAAAGTCAGATCAGGCATCATATCCAGGAGACATTCCTTGATCCTACCTGGAGCTTCCATGAGACATCTCTACCCCATGACTATGTAATTATGTTAGAGTATCTACTGGTAGACACATTCATCCTTTTATCCCTTTTTATCTAGTCTAGGCCCTGCCAAATAAATATTTGCTGCATGGTGATTGTATTTATTGTCCTTCTTATCTTTTGTAAAAAATGACAGTACAGGCATCTCCAGTTATGCATATTTGCAGATCAGATTCCCTGGCAAGCAGACTCTGAAATGGAGTTTTGTGTGCAGGAAATTAATTGGGGAGAGCTCTCAGGATCAATATCTCTGGAGTAATGAACAAAGCAAGAATGTGGCAGAGGAAGAAGCTGGGAGAATGAAGGTTGATACAGCAGAGGCCTAAGCTAATCCCTTTGGAGCAGAAATAGCCCAGTAGACTTGTCCTGAGTTGTCATGAATTGGAGCAAGAGACCAAGCCTTCTCACCAAGACTTCTCAGTCAAAATGTGCAGACTGCACTGAAAAGGGGCATAATCTTGAATGCAGAGGCTGTCTTTAGCTAAGGATTGTGTGAGCTATTAGCCATCATAGTCTCTGCAGCTGAGGGAATGCAAGGGGAGGGAGTTGGGAAGGTATACACCTGTGTCTATCATAGTCCACATCTGGTGCTACTTGAGTCCATCTGCTTCCAATAAAGGGGCTTTAAAAAAATATTGTATTTATTTATTTGACAGAGAGATCACAAGTAGGCAGAGAGGCAGGTGAGAGGGGGCAGGATTCCTGCTAAGCAGAGAGCCCCATGTGGGGCTCAATCCCAGGACCCTGAGATTATGACCTGAGCTGAAAGCAGAGGCTCAACCCACTGAGCCACCCAGGCACCCCAAGGGGCTTTTGTGAATAGCAGGCGTGAGTGCACTCTTCCATAAAAGGTCTATACCCAAACATGGGTGAATACCTTGACATTCTATTCTATACATTAGTCTTTTATCAGATTGGTGAACCTGAGTTTTGCCTAGGTATGGTTCTGAACCTAAAATTTGAAAACCAGATTTTGAATCTTAGCCTGCCAAGATATTTGGAAATCCTCTTCATTTAACTATCACATGATAAATATGGAATTTCTTGAGTAATAGAGACTTCTTTTTTTTTTTTTAAGATTTTATTTATTTATTTATTTGTCAGAAAGAGAGAGAGAGAAAGCACGCAAGCAGGCAGAGAGGCAGGCAGAGGCGGAGAGAGAGGCAGGCTCCCTGCCGAGCAAGGATCCCGATGCGGGACTTGGACCCAGGCCCCCGGGATCATGACCTGAGCCGAAGGCAGCAGCTTAACCCACTGAGCCACCCAGGCATCCCGAGTAATAGAGACTTCTTAGAAATATACTCATCTTCAAGAAAATTTAAAATGAATACACATAAAAAAACCTGAGACTGTAAGTTTTGTTGTTTTCAACCCATGCAAAATGAATCCTAGACTAGGGACCCCTTTTACCCTTGTCTCTGAAAGTAATTGGCAAAGTCCTGTCTGGATATCTCCTTCATTGATATTTCTCTTTGAATGTTTAAGTTTAAAAAACAAAGATGGTGACCAAAGCAAGTGAAACTTTGTGAATTTGGAAATGCAACCTCTTAGGTCTGAGGGGGTAGTTTGAGAGCACTGAAATTTCAGTGGATGGTGAGAGAAGCAAAGAGGATTAAACCAAGTTTCTGTGCTTAAGTCTTTAGTGGAATTAGAGTTGGCACAGTTTTCTTTGACTGAATCTGAGCTGTATTTTGAAAACAAGGTGGGGCCATTGCCAAGAATAACCTGCCCTTTGTTTGACCAGTGGGTATAAAGTAACTTAATAAAGTTTTGCAGATGTCAGGACTTGTAGTCTCAAATGGGCTTCCTACTGTTATGGGTTGAATTATATGCCCACAAAAATATCAAATATTTACTGTTATGCCGAAAATAAATAAAAAAATAAATTTAAAAAAATATCAAATATCAAAGTCCTAACCCTCAGTACCTCAGAATTTGACCTTATTTGGAGAGAGGATTTTTACAGAGGTGATCAAGCTAAAATGAAGTCGTTAGGGGATACTCTAATTCAATATGACTGATATCCTTATAAAAAGCTTGAAAGAGACATGGAGAGAATGCCAAATGAATGTGAAAGTGGCCATTACAGGCCAAGGAGAGAGGCCTGGAATGGATCCTTCCCTCAAGGCCCTCGGAAGGAATCATCCTTGCCAACACCTTGATTTTAGTTCTAGTCTCCCTCGGTTTGTGGCATTTTGTTACAGAAGTCCTAGAAAACTAGTACCTGAATGCCTCTTTTCCATTCATCACAGAGATAATTCTAAACTGTGGGATGGGTCTTCTGGTAGCAGGTAACAGAGAGACCATAAGTGAAGCTAGTACAAGCTAGTTTAAGCGAAAAGTGGGAGTTTGTTATAAGGACACATGGTCTTCTTAGAAACCCAGGAAACCCAAGGGCAAAGATCTAGGCTGGGTCACAGGGACAGACTGGAGCCAGTGGCTCAATTATTATCAAGGCTGGCTCTGTCTCTGCAGAGGAAATGGCTTTGAGTTTCCAGACCTTGTAGCAGGACAGATAGGCTCCCAAGTGTACACAGTTGAGATTCAGTTACCAGAGAATGACAAAAATCTCATAGTACCAAACCAGGGGAAGGGACGCTAGCCCAGCTGTGGTCACTGGTTTTATTCCTGTTTTCTCTGCTTCAGAGCAGTCACATACCCGCCCTGCTGCTGCAAGTGGTTTCTGGAGGGAAAGGGCTTAATTTCTTAGGACTGCTATAACAAATTTCTACAAACTGGGTGGCTTAAAACAGCCGAAATTTACTTTCTTGTAGTTCTAGAGGCTTGAAGTCCAAGATCAAGGTGTCATGCTCTCTTTGAAGGCCTTAAGGAATAATCCTTCCTTACCTCTTCCTAGCTTCTGGTAGAAACTAACAATCCTTGGCCTTCTTTGGTTTGTAGCTATATCACTCCAGTCTCTGCCTGCGTTTTTACATGGTGTTCTCTCTGTCTCTGTGTTCAAGTTTCCCTATTTTTAGAAGGATATCAGTCATTGTATTAGGGCCCACCCTAATCCAGTATGATGTCATCTTAACTTATTATATTTGCAAAGACCCTAGTTGCAAATAAGGTTACACATTCACATGTATTGGGGCTTAGGACTTGACCATATCTTTTTGGGGAACACAATTCAACACATAGTAGGTGAGTGAATTGGTATCCACAGACAAAATTCACTTTTAGTTGTTCCTGCCTTCTTTGATTTTCCTATCTCCTGGGATTAACTAGACCTTCTTGTTCCAACAGCCTGACTTTTCAACCCCACTGTCTGTTAGCATACGTCATCAGGCACCTCTTGTCTTCTCCCTCTTATCTCTGACGAAGGGTTTGGATAGGGTTTGGATAAAATACAGGGCACACAACTGAATTTGAATTTCAGCTAAATGGTGGCTAATTTTGTAGTGTAAATGTGTCCCGAATATTGCATGGGAGACTTGAATTTTTACTTGCTAAATCTAGCAACCCACATTCTGCATTAAAAGGCCTGGAAGTGTTCTGGATTACGTATGTGTTCTCCAAGATGCTGTCACATCAAAATATCTATATCTGATCTGTTTTATTCAGTTAAGTTACTTGTCCATTGCCTGTTGGCATTTCAGTTTGCAACATGTAGTTTAGAGTTAGAAGCCAGTTGAGAAGATGAAAGTTGGGTGGAAGATGACCAGAGACTGAACTAAGGCAAAAATATAGAGATGAAGAGGAGGGGGTGGATTTGGAAACCATTAGGATGCAAAATAAAGTATTTGATGCCTGTTTTTTTTTAAGATTTTATTTATTCATTTGACAGACAGAGATCACAAGCAGGCAGAGAGGCAGGCAGAGAGAGAGGAAGGGAAGCAGGCTCCCTGCTCAGCAGAGAGCCCGATGTGGGGCTTGATCCCAGGACCCTGGGATCATGACCTGAGCCGAAGGCAGAGGCTTAACCCACTGAGCCACCCAGGCGCCCCTTGCTGCCTATTTTAATGACCAGTTTCATCACGTGGTCTACCAAATAAAGTCAGTTAATGGAGATATTAATGAGGTTAATGAGGTTGGGGGGTAAGGTGGTATCTTTGTACTTAGTTGTGTTGGGTTTGGGGTATCCTTTAGATGGTTGGATGTGGAATGCTCAGGAAGGAGGGAGGGGTTGCAAATATAAATTTAGAATCTTAAACATGTATCAAGATATGAAAGTTGAGATAGGAAAGTAGTTGGGATTTCCTAAAGAGAAATTACAGTGTTAGAAGAAAAGGAAATCCTGTGGAAGACCAGTATTTAAAGTAACAGAGAGAATCCAGCAAGAAAACAGGCATGGTTAGGATGTAGGTGAACAAAGAAAGAAGTTGGACAGACATGTTTGTGTATTGTATTAAATAAGAAAATAGTGGAATAGAACATAAGTATTCATTGATATGGCATTAGCCACATATGTTACAACAAGCACACAGTGAAATACTAGACAGCTGTGCAAAGAGTAAAGAAGCGTCTATGTTCTGATATGGAGGAATCTCAAAGACATGCTTTTTGTTTGTTTGTTTTTAAAGATTTTATTTATTTATTTGACAGAGAGAGATCACAAGTAGGCAGAGAGGCAGGCAGAGGGCGGGGGGAAGCAGGCTCCCTGCTGAGCAGAGAGCCCGATTCGGAGCTTGATCCCAGGACCCTGGGACCATGACCTGAGCTGAAGGCAGAGGCTCAACCCACTGAGCCACCCAGTCGCCCAAAACATGCTGTTTTTAAGTGAAGAAAGAAAGGTACAGGGGGCGTCTGTCATATGCTGTGAGTATAAGAAGGGAGGGAGGAGGGGAGATACATATTGATATTCACTTGTACATGAAGGAAAGCAATCTCTGGAGTGTGATACAAGGAGCTAGTATGAGTGGCCATTTATTGGGGGAAGGTAGGAACTAGTTAGATGAGAGGGCAGGGGTGCCTCACTTGGTTAAGCATCTGCCTTTGGCTCAGGTCTTGATCCCAGGGTCCCTGCGTCCAGTTCCCTGCTCAGTGGGGAGTTTGCTTCTCCCACTCCCTCTGTGTGCTTTCTCTCTCTCTCTCTCTTTCAAATAAATAAATAAATATTAAAAAACTAAAAGATGAGGGTAGAGATGGGACAGAAAATTTTGACTCTAATCATTTTTAGACTCTTAGAATCTTTGATTAGGTGAACGTAAAATGATATATAATCTATTTGAAATGTAAAATAAATTGAAGGAAAGAAGGGTGGATGAAAGAAGGGAGGGAAAGATGGAAGGAACGGACCTGTTTGGATTCCACCAAGGTCTACCATGGGGTACTAGGAAGGCCATTTGGCTCAAGACACTTAAGAAGGGTCTCAAAATCACATCTCCAAATGAAATCCTACCCACATTCACCAAGATTCCATCAGCAACTTTAAATTTGTGTCCCATTATCAAGTATATTTTGAAGTAATGTTTTTATAAATACTTTAGTTGCCCTTTAAATAGCACAATTTGTACACCATATTATGTTTTGTTTAAAAATTAACTTGTTGGGGTACCTGGATAGTTTAGTCAGTTAAGCATCCAACTCTTGATTTTGGCACAGGTCATGATCTCTGGGTTGTGAGATCAAGCACTGCATTGGGCTCTGTGCTTGGAGTGGAACCTGCTTGAGATTCTCTCTCTCCCTCTCTTCCCCTCTACCCTTCCCCACTGCAAAAAAAAAAAAAAAAAAAAAAAAAAAAAAAAAGAAAGAAAAGAAAAAGCTAAAAGAAAAAGTAATAAAAATTAACTTGTTAAATTATTAACTTGTAAATATTTAAGAAAACCTGCATATCAAGTAGCCATGTGTTTGCATTTCTTTACGTTACAGAGTTCGGAGCTTTCAGAATAATAATGGCCTGGATTTCAATGTCTTCCAGCATCAGACCTGACCTGTTTGAGTTAATGGCTGCACTCAGGAAAGCAGTCCTGGCTCTTCTGTAACTTAAATATGATTATTTTTTATAGTAGGATCTCAAACCAAACCTGGCTCATTAATTTTTAATGACTGGGTTGTTATGTAAAAGTGTATATTTGCAAACTGTTGCTTAGTTCGAACTGTGAGGTTTTTCTTCCTAATCCAATTGAAAGGGACTATATATATTTAAGTTCTGGATCCTCACTAGATAGAAGAGAGTTCAGGATTTCATATTGTGCTGCTTCCACAGGATATAGGTGTATATTTATTAAAACACTCATGACCATAGGTTCAAGCATCTCTTTGTAAGAAGGGTCCAGTATAAGTGAAAACTTTGCTTTTACTATTCTTATGAGGCAGTATTCCTTAGTAGTTAGGGGCACTGACTCCAGAACCAGACTGTCTGGGCTAGATTCAATCAGCTGCTTCAACTATAACCTGGCAATCTGAGACAAGTTATTTAATTGTTTTGAGTCTCTATATTCCCATCTATAGAGTGGATATAATAATAGTTGTTCCTATTAATTGTTATACCTACCTCATAGGACTATTTCAAGGGTAAGAAAAAAGTAAAAAAAAAAATGTAACTTCAAGCACTTAGAACAGGGTCTGGCAGGCAACAGAAACTATGTAAGTGTTAGCTGTTATCATTCTTTTAGAGTCCTAACAGGACTGGCAGTTTGCTAAGTGACATGTTGGTTCATTTACTATTAAAACAACATGTGATATCCTGGATGTCTAGATGTATCAGGTACTATGCCAGCCTTTGGGCAATAACAAAACACAATACCCATTTTCTATTTTGTAAAATACCAAAAACCCAACCCAACCATATAAACCTAAAAACTGTTATGGCTGGTGTTGTAGAGGTCCCATTATTTAAAGCAGAAATCCTGGAAGTATGACCATGTCTATAACTTACCTGCAAAGAACACTGTCACTTTGTGGGACGCCTGGTTGGCTCAGTTGGTTGGATGACTGCCTTTGGCTCAGGTCTTGATCCTGGAGTCCTGGGATTGAGTCCCGCATCGGGCTTCGAGCTCCACGGGGAGTCTGCTTCTCCCTCTGACCTTCTCCTCGCTCATGCTCTCTTTCACTGCCTCTCTTTCAATAAATAAATAAAAATCTTAAAAAAAAAAAAAGAACACTGTCACTTTGTAAGAATGAATAATATGGAGTGTGTATTGAGGTCCCCGATGCCAGCTCTTCCTGAATATGCATTTGTGCAGCAGTCCACACTGCCAGTATTGGCAGTGTATGGTGACATCAGGACAGGGCTTGGTGTGGGGACATACAGTTCCTGGAGTTTGCCCTATTGGCCTCCCATGGAGTGGCCTCTGTCCTGCTTTCTAAAAATTTCCCTCCAGTTAGTTTAAAGGTGAGATAGTGAGGCTACAAATTATTTACTTCAAAAATTTGGACTCTATTCTAGTTAAATCTTTTGTACATGTTGTTAAGTCACTTACATTATTAGAAGGGCCGAGGGGATCCTACAGCGCATTCCTTTTCTCTTTTATTTAAAAGGAATACATGGGGCTTTTTCACTTTGCATGAAGGATGAAAATGTGGAAGGAGGAAAGTGGGGTAAGAGAATTAACATTTATTTAGCATTTCAATTTAATGTGTCTGATAGAGATTTTCCCATTAAATGCACACTGACCACAATGTCTTATCCTCCCTTTACCTCTTATAAGGAAAGAAGGAACCTTCTTGAGGGTCAGTGGGGATAAGGGACCAATGACCTATCATAGTTATAACATCAATTATTGTTTTTGGAGGGTGTCTTCTTTCATAGAAGCATCTACCATCACTTGCGAGGAAGGCCATAATGTTTAGATTGACCTGTCTCAAACATTGTCTCTCAAAGCTGATGATGTTTTTGGACTTAAGAGTTCTTCCTAGAGGTCTTCAGGCTATTATCTGTAGCTATCAGTACAGTCTCCAAATAGGTCCTAGTTCTCCTTGAAGCACTGCAGATCTCATTTCTCCTGCAGTTCATAGATACTTCAAGTCAAAGCCTGCAGAAATTTACTTGATAAAGGACTACAGATTAACAGCAACCACTTGCTAATAGTAGAGTGTATTAAATGCACATTTAACTTGCATGAGAGTACAAATTGGAAGCATGCCCAAATTGCCATGGTTGGTCTCTCTCATGGCTTCTTATGAGGCTGCCCTCAGTTCTTTTACCTTTGGAAATCTTGGGGGCTTTAGAAAATTACAATTATATCCTTTCTCCTCTTTTTTTTTTTTTTTTTTTTAAATTTTATTTATTTATTTGACAGACAGAGATTACAAGTAGGCAGAGAGGGAGTCAGAGAGAGGAGGAAGCAGGCTCCCTGCTGAGCAGAGAGCCCGATGCGGGACTGGATCCCAGGAGCCTGAGATCATGACCTGAGCCGAAGGCAGCGGCTTAACCCACTGAGCCACCCAGGCGCCCTATCCTTTCTCCTCTTAAGTTTCATAGAGTGGTCAGTTTGTTAGGGGTGTGTGTGTGTGTGTGTGTGTGTGTGTCTGCCATGAATTATTCCCCAAGTGGGGTGAGTTGTACCTTATTCCAACTCCATTGTTTTACTATCATCAGAATCCTGATGGGAGGTCTCCATTCCTGAATGAACTAAACCTCTTCCAGGGCTGGCAATGCCGGCCACTCTACATATTCTCCAGTTTATTACTATGAAAGAATATAAATGCACATTCTTATAAAAATGTTATCTATCTATACCTGAGCTCATAAAAAATGACATCTAGGAATCAGAAATTTTGTTTTTCTTAAATGAGCTTTTAAGTGCATTGGGAATGTATCATATTCTAAGCAAATGCTTTCTAGATGCGATTTTAGATATCAAGAATGGATTTCCTTTCATGTGCAAAAATTAAAGTATTGATTACACTAGAAGAAATAATGAAAGCTCTTTATCACTTAGAAAGCACTTACATGTCCTAGACACTGTTCTAAATTTTGTTATATAACTCATTTCAACTTTATCACAACCTAATGAGCACCTACTATGTGACTGTAAAGCACTATACTTTATTATATTATTTCTTATTCTCACAATAATCCTTGATGCTACTTGATATTATTCCCAATGTTGTGACCACTCCTCAAAAACAAGGGGAAACCCAACCCCAATTTGGGTTTGCATGTTAAGACTGATAATGGCACATATATACCAAGAGGGTATGAAAAAGTTTATTCTATAATGAGGCCTTCTGGGGAAAGCAGGGTGGCTCCCAAGGAGATGGCTTGAGAGAGAGTTTGGAAAGGGGACTGGCTTGGGTGTTTTGTTTTGGTAGTTAGGGGGTTGGGCCAGGGTGAGGGTTAGGGAATTTTGAACTTCCCATCAACATCAAAAAAGGGAGCGTCTTGGCTCTCTTACCAGTTTTCCCAGATGTAGGGAAGAAGGGTAAGGCTTAAAAGCTCTTTGAAAAAATGGCATCAGATTATGTATTATTTCAGGTTTACTAATGAAGAAACTACAATTCTATGATACTATGTTTTGAATTAAGCATGACCTTATTTATTTATTTTTTTGTGTTATATTTGTCACCATAAAATACATCATTAGTTTTTGATGCAGTGTTCCAAGATTTATTGTTTATGCACAACACCCAGTGCTCTGTGCAATACGTGCCCTCCTTAATACCCACCACTAGGTTCACCCATCCCTCCACTCCTCTCCCCTCTAAAACCCTCAGTTTGTTTCTTGGAGTCCACAGTCTCTTGTGGTTTGTCTCCACCTCTGATCCCCCCTGCCCCCCCCCCCCCCGCTTCATTTTTCCTTTTCTTCTCCTGATGTCCTCCATGTTATTCCTTAAGTTCCATAAGTAAGTGAAACCATATGATAATTGACTTTCTTTTCTTGACTTATTTCACTCAGCATAATCTCCTCCAGTCCCATCCATGTTGATGCAAAAATTGGGTATTCATCATTTCTGATGGAGGCATAATATTCCATTGTATATATGAATCACATCTTCTTTATCCATTTGTCTCTTGAAGGGCATCTCAGCTCTTTCCACAGTTTGGCTATGAACATTGCTATGAACGTTGGCGTACATATGGCCCTTCTTTTCACTACTTCTTTATCTTTGGAGTAAATACTCAGTTGTGCAATTGCTGGGTCATAGGGTAGCTCTGTTTTAATTTTTTGGGGGTCTCCGCACTGTTTTCCAAAGTAGCTGCACCAACTTGCATTCTCACCAAAAGTGTAGGAGGATTCCCCTTTCTCCACATCCTCTCCAACATTTTTTGTTTCTTGCCTTGTTAATCTTTGCAATTCTAACTGTTTAAGGTGGTATCTCAGTATGGTTTTGATTTGAATTTCCCTGATGGCTAATGATGATGAACATATTTTCATGTGTCTGTTAGTCATTTGTATGTCTTCTTTGGAGAAGTGTCTGTTCATGTCTTCTGCCCATTTTTTGACATGATAATCTGTTTTTTGGGGTGCTGAGTTTGAGAAGTTCTTTATAGATCTTGGATATCAGTCCTTTGTAGTGTTATTTGCGAATATCTTCTCCCATTCCATGGGTGGCCTCTTTGTTTTGTTGACTGTTTCCTTTGCTGTGCAGAAGCTTTTTATCTTGATGAAGTCCCAGTAGTTTGTTTTTGCTTGTATTTCCCTTGCCTTTGGTGACGTGTCTAGCAAGAAGTTGCTACGGCCAAGGTCAAAGAGGTTGCTGCCTGTGTTCTCTAGGATTTTGATGGATTCCTGTCTCACTTTTAGGTCTTTCATCCCTTTTGAGTTTATCTTTGTGATGGGGTAAGAAAATGGTCTCAATTAATTCTTCTGCATGTGGCTGTCCAATTTTCCCAGTGCCATTTGTTGAAGAGACTGTCCTTTATCCATTGGATATCTTTCCTGCTTTGTTGAAGTTTAATTGACCACAGAGTTGAGGGTCCATTTCTGGGTTCTCTATTCTGTTCCATTGATTGATCTACATGTCTGTTTTTGTGCCAGTACCATACTGTCTTGATGGTTACAGCTTTGCAATAGAGCTTGAATTCAGGCATTGTGATGTCCCCAGTCTTGGTTTTCCTTTTCAACATTCCTCTGGCTATTTGGGGTCCTTTCTGGTTCCATACAGATTTTAGGATTATTTGTTCCAGCTCTGTGAAAAAAGTGGATGGTATTTTGATAGGGATTGCATTGCATGTGTACATTGCTCTGGGTAACACAGATATTTTAACAATATTCATTCTTACAATCTATAAGCATGGAATATATTTCAGTCTCTGTGTCTTCCTCAATTTCTTTCTTAAGTGTTCTACAGTTTTTAGAGTACAAATCCTTTACTACCTTGGTTAGGTTTATGTAGGTATCTTATGGTTTTTGGTGCAATTGTAAATGGGATCAATTCCTTAATTGTTAGTGTGTAGAAATGCATTTGCTTTCTGTGCATTGATTTTGTATTGTGCCACATTGCTGAATTCCTGTATGAGTTCTAGCAATTTTGGGGTAGAGTCTTTTGAGTTTTCCACATAGAGAATCATGTCATCTGTGAAGAGTGAGAATTTGACTTCTTCTTTGCCAGTTTGAATGCCTTTGATTTTTTTTTTTTTTTTTTTGGTTGTTGTTGTTGTTGTCTGATTGCTGAGGCTAAGACTTCTAGTACTGTGTTGAACAATAGTGGTGTGAGTGGGCATCCCTATCATGTTCCTGAGCTTAGGGGAAAGGCTTTCACTTTTTCTCCATTGAGAATGATATTCTCTGTGGGCTTTGTTTAGATGGCTTTTATGATATTGAGTTATATTCCCTCCATCCCTACACTGTGGAGAATTTCAACCAAGAAAGGATGCTGTGTTTTGTCAAATGTTTTTTCCTACATCAATTGAGAGGATTGTTTTTTTTTTTTTAGGATTTTGTTTATTTATTTGACAGACAGAGAGAGAGAGAGAGAGATCACAAGCAGGCAGAGAGGCAGGCGGGGGGGGGGAAGCAGGCTCCCCGCTGAGCAGAGAGCCCGACACGGGGCTCGATCCCAGGACCCTGAGACCCATAACGCGAGCCAAAGGCAGAGGCTTTAACTCACTGAGCCACCCAGGTGCCCCTGGAATGGAAGTTTTAAAAAGGCATATAAAAAGCCATTAAAAAAAAGCATGAAATCTTGAAAAAAAAAAAGTGAAAGCATTTGCAACAAATGGCTGGATCTAGAGGGTAAAGTGCTAAGTGAAATAAATCAGTCAAAGAGACATACCGTATGATTTCACTCATGTGGAATTGAAGAAACAAGACAAATGAACAAAGAAAAAGACAAACAAATATAAAACCAGGGCCTTAAATATGCAGAACAAACTGGTGGCTGCCAGAAGGGAGGTAGGTGGGGGTGGATGGATGAAATAGATTAAGGGGATTAAGAGTATACTTGTCTCGATGAACACTGAGCAATGTATAGAATTGTTGAATATATTGCACACTTGAAACTAATATAAATTGTAAATTATGCTTCAATAATTAAAAATATGTTTAAAAAAAAAAGGAAGTAGGGTCAATAATTTTGTTGTTTTGCTTGCCAGCAGCCTTCACTATTCTGTTGAGGTCTGTTCAGATATCTCCTTATTTCAATAAACCTGAGCTTTTTCAGGAAGAAAGATGATTGCATTTTTTTCATGTAGAAAGTTAATTTACCAGGGAGTAAATTCATTTGAATTTCTCTAGAGAAATCTTCCTTCTTATATACTTCTTCCCAAAGAATAACAAAAGACTTTATAGAGTTACATGCAGATATTAAAACTAAGCCAAATATAGAACAAAATATATAAAAGTCGGAATGTAAATCTTTAATCCAACACTTAACATTTGATACCTTACACAAATTTGTGGCTCTGTTTTGTTAGTTGCTGCTCAGAATCTGGCTTTCTTGTTGATTATTTTGGATGGTAGCTACTTTTTCAAAGCCTACTATTGATTTAAGCCATTTTTGTTTTCTCTTCTTTAAAAAAAATTATATTTTTTCAGTGTTCTAAGGTTCATTGTTTATGCACCACACCCAGTGCTCCATGCAATACATGCCCTCCTTAATACCCACCACTAGGTTCACCTAACCTCACCCACTTCCCCTCTAAAACCCTCAGTTTGTTTCTCAGAGTCCACAGTCTCTCATGGTTCAACTTAAGCCATTTTTGAACAGTTAGGAGACAGTTTACAAGGCCTATCAGAAAACCTGTCTGCTTACTTTTTTAATGTTATTTTAAAACAAAAGGGGCATTAATACTTCTTGGTATTGTCTCACTTTGAAAGAATTTGGACTATGTCTGAAATCACAATATCTTTCATGGAAGATTATTGTCATTTAAGTTTCTTACAAAGAAATGCCCTTGATGTACATTTGCCAGAGTTAGCTAATAAAAATACCCAGTTAATGGCACAAAACCAGACACAAAGATCAATGGAACAGAATAGAGAGCCCAGAAATAGACCCTCAACTCCATGGTCAACTAATCTTTGACAAAGCAGGAAGGATGTCCAATGGAAAAAAGACAGCCTCTTCAACAAATGGTTCTGGGAAAATTGGACAGCCACATGCAGAAAAATGAAATTGGACTATTTCCTTACACCACACACAAAAATAGACTCAAAATGGATGAAGGACCTCAATGTGAGAAAGAAATCCATCCAAATCCTTGAGGAGAACACAGGCAGCAACCTCAGCCACAGCAACTTCTTCCTAGGAACATTGCCAAAGGCAAGCAAGCAAGAGCAAAAATGAACTATTGGGACTTCAAGATCAAAAGCTTTTGCACAGCAAAGGAAACAGTTAACAAAACCAAAAGACAACTGACAGAATGGGAGAAGATATTTGCAAATGACATATCAGATAAAGGGCCAGTATCCAAAATCTATAAAGAGCTTAGCAAACTCAACACCCAAAGAACAAATAATCCAATCAAGAAATGGGCAGAGGACATGAACAGACATTTCTGCAAAGAAGACATCCAGATGGCCAACAGACACAAGAAAAAATGCTCCACATCACTCAGCATCAGGGAAATACAAATCCAAACCACAATGAGATGCCACCTCAGATACCACCAGTCAGAATGGCTAAAATTAACAAGTCAAGAAATGACAGATGCTGGTGAGGATGCAGAGAGAGGGGAACCCTCCTACACTGTTAGTGCGAATGCAAGCTGGTGCAACCACTCTGGAAAACAGTGTGGAGGTTCCTCAAAAAACTGAAAATAGAGCTACCCTATGACTCAGTGATTGCACTACTGGGTATATATCCTAAAGATACAAACGTGGTGCTCTGAAGGGGCACGTGCATCCGAATGTTTATAGCAGCAATGTCCACAATAGCCAAACTATGGAAAGAACCTAGATGTCCATCATCAGATGAATGGATAAAGAAGATGTGGTATATATACACAATGGAATACTATGCAGCCATCAAAAGAAATGAAATCTTGCTATATGCGACTACGTGGATGGAACTAGAGAGTATTATGCTTAGTGAAATAAGTCAATCAGAGAAAGACAATTATCATATGATCTTCCTGATATGAGGAAGTGGAGATGCGATGTGGGGGGCTTGGGGGCTAGGAGAAGAAAAAATGAAAGAAGGTGGGATTGGGAGGGAGACAAACCATAAAAGACTGAATCTCAAAAAACAGACTGGGGATTGCTGGGGGGAGGGGGATGGGAGAGGGTGGTGGGGATATGGACATTGGGGAGGGTATGTGCTATGATGAGTGCTGTGAAATGTGTAAACCTGGTGTTTCACAGACCTGTACCCCTCGGGATAAAAATACATTATATGTTTATTTTAAACAATTAATTAATTAATTAATAAAAAAAGTACCTAGTTAAATTTGATGCCCATAGCCAAACTATGGAAGGAACTTAGATGTCCATCAACAGATGAATGGTTAAAGAAGATGTGGTATATATATTTACAATGGAATACTATGCAGCCATCAAAACCCCCGAAATCTTGCCATTTGCAATGACATGGATGGAACTTAGAGGGTATTATGCTAAGCAAAATAAGTCAATCAGAGAAAGACAATTAACATATTATCTCTCTTTATGAGGAGGTTGAGAGGCAGGGCAGGGGGTCGTGGAGGGTAGGGAGGGAAAAATGAAACAAGATGGGACCAGGGAGGGAGACAAGCCATAAGAGACTCTTTTTTTAAAATTTAATTTTATTTTTTTAGTGTTCCAAGATTCATTGTTTATGCACCACACCCAGTGCTCCATAAGAGACTCTTAATCTCAGGAAACAAACTGAGGGCTGCTGGGGAGTGGTGGGGGTGGGGAGAGGGTGACTGGGTTATGGACATTGGAGAGGATATGTGCTATGGTGAGTGCTGTGAATTGTGTAAGACTGATGATTCACAGACCTGTACCAAAAATTTTTTTTGATTCCCAGTTAAATATGAATTTAAGATAAATAACAAATACTTTTTAATATAGGTATGTTCCATGCTTATACTAAATTCATACCTGACTGGGCATCTTATAATTTATCTGTGATCCCTACCAAATTGTTGAAGATAATTCAAAGAAAAGGATTTTAAAAACTGTTTTGTATAATGGTGGCATTACAGAACTACAATACACATCTAAATTATAAGACTTTTTTTTAAATGATCACTTTATCATATTATCAGACTTTACAACATTATAGCAAAGAAAAGTGTGCATCAGGAGTAACAAATCACAAAAAGTATGTGGATTTCATTAGTCTATGTTGTTTATTACACCTGAACAGTCTCTCAAATTAATAAAGACCTCCTTGTAACCTCTCTGAAGTCAACCTAAGCTTATTTAATGAGTCGGATTGACTGTTTTTATTTTTCAAACCACTTTATAGGGGTATGACTGACATGTAAAAACCATACATATTTAATGTATATAACTCAATGAGTTTGGGTAGGTCAACTGGTTTTATCCAAATATCATAGGGAATAATGAATAAAACAAATAGGAAAATTATAGTACCAAAACAACAGATGAAATGAGGAATTTCCCATTGAAGATTAGCCTTAACCTTGCCTGGTTCCTGGTTTCAACTTTGTTTCCTCTGACCTTAGTGGTGGAGAGGTACAAGAATCTGTAAAGGAGTGCCCTAGTGCCTCATGCCTTGTTTAACCATTATCTAGTAACAGCAACTTGTTATTACGTAACCCAAGCAGTAACACACCATCAGCACACAGAGGACTTACAGACATGAGAGGGCTGGGTCTGTGATGTATGAGGCATGCCTTCAGGAATTTTTTTTTTATCCTTTTAAGTATTTTAATAATGCCTTTTATACAGTCAGTATTTTCCTGACACAGTATGCCTTCTGTACTCAACATGAATTTCCTTTGAGTTACATTTCTTTGTACTCTCAGTAGTTACAGTTTAATTTTAAAAGTGAAAACTTACTTTTCTGTGGATGGAAATCAATAGAAGAATTTTGCCAGAAAGCAGGAAAGGCAATAAGGAATCTTTTCTCATTCTGTCAATAGGAAGTTTCTTTTAAGAACTTAGACTTTCTTTGATTAGCCGATTATTTTTTTTTCTCAAGAATTGTATCTCACTGAGTACAAAGTGAGATACCTAGAAGTTGGGATAAAAGTTGAAGATTGTTACTGCTTTTGCAAATCTGAGTCTTGCAAATCTAAATCTTGCCTGAGGATAGAGAGTAATTGGGACATTAAAGGTAAAAGTTGTTAAGAGGTTCAAAGAAAATAAGCAAATAAAAAAGAAAAGAGAGAGAAATAATTATTCTAGGAAAAGCAAAGGTTACATAAAATTTCTTTTTAATACACTATGTGACTTGGCTATGAATAATCATATAGCCATAATAAAATATATGGTGAATTTTTCTCTAACAAAAAATTATGATACATCTCTATTGGAGAAATTGGAAACAGAAAGTATGTGTGGGTGTATGTGAAGATGAAGAAAGGAGAACCTGATTTCTCTGGTAGGGAGGTAACAGAAAATATCTAAGCCTTGAAACATCAAGAAATAGCTATAATATATAGCTACTTAGAAAACTGCAGGTCAAAACTAGAAGAAACAACTAAAAGAATATAAAATGGTTTTTCGGGAATGAGAACTTGTGGGAGTGTGGTATTTTGATTATAAGCCTTATTGTCCCATTTGACTTTTTATCATATACATGTCTTAGCTTAATTAAATTAAAAGTTTCATAAAATCAGGGACCCTCCCCAAACAAAACACATCAAATTTAAAAAAATAACAGAACTGTTTCAGGGAAGGTTGTGGAATATATTCTTTTTTTTTAAATGTTTTATTTTTTTATTAATTTATTTTCAGCGTAACAATATTCATTGTTTTTTACATTCTTAGTTCCAAACACATTTTGTAAATAAGTAAGACTTAGGTCCATCAATAGATTCTATATAGATAGATATAATATAGATATCCAGGTTGATTTCTGAATAGATAATATATTTAGAGAGATAATATAAATATATAGAGGGTAGATAGATAGGAGTATTACTCAGCCATAAAAAAGATTAAATTCTACAACTTGTGACAAGGTAGATGGACCCAGAAGGTATTATGCTAAGTGAAATAAGTCAGAGAATAACAAATACCATATGATATCATTTATATGTAGAATCTAAAAAATACAGAAAAAGCAGCAATAGACCCATAAATACAGAGAACAAATTAATGGCTACCAGAGGGAAGGGTGGATGAGCAAAATGGGTAAGGGGGTGTGAGAGAAACAAGCTTCCAGTTATGGAATGAATAAGACATAGCAAGAAAAGGTTGATCATTGGAAATACAGCCAATTTTGTATTATGATAGGGTTGTATAGTGAGACATGGCAGCAACACTTATGAACATAGCATAATGTGTTGACTTGTTGAATCACTCTGTTGTACACCTGAAACTAATATAACATTGTGTGTCAACTATATTTCAATTTGAAAAACATACAGAAAATAGATTTTAGGAGCATAACCTGTTCATAAGGATGGGACTTCCTACCTTTCAATCTCAATAATGGTATGAGATCTGCCTTAAGAGATTCTAGATATAGGCTGGCTTCCCCCACCTTGTTCAATCCTTTCCCGGTATACGTTAGGGATGAATAGCATTGCCTTTTGCAATATTGCAAAGTACTATCCTAACAAAGTTAACGTTTCTAGGACCATTTAACTCATTTTTCCTAGAAATAAGCATGGGAATGAAGTTTTGAGACCTCCTGAGCCCTTTTCTGATCTGAGAATGTGTTGGGAAACTCAAACCTCCTTCCTTTCTTTGCTCTTTTCAGAGAGGTAAAGGGCCTTGTGATGGCACTTGAACAGGGAGACTTTTGCCAGATTAAGCACATAGGGTGTCATGGGAAATAAAACTGACAATAGATTCAGGTTATGAGACTTCAATAACTTTCAGGATTCTTCAGTCAAGCTTCAAATTTTGGGGGGAACAAGAGAAAGCTTTTTGTCTACTGGGTTTACACTTGGGTTTAGATTGAGGTGCAGGTGCTTTCCACTTGGTTGGCAAAGTTCCTCTAATTGCTAGAATTTGAAAGGCAGCCAGAGCTGGGCTGGGAGCATTTCTCACAACTGCACTAAGCCATGTTTCCCCCAGGAACCAATTATCCTTTGGCATAAAACAACCCTTGGCCAGTGAACGTTCCAGCACACCACCTGGTCCAGGTGGCTGCCCTTTTGAAGAAGAAAGAGGCAGAGGGGATATTCATAGTGCCAGTGAGCTGAGCACTCATAATGTGGGGAAATATTCCTTCTCTTCCACCTTTACAAGAAAGGAAATTTCGAGTGTTTGTTCTCTGGTATTAACCCTTCTCCTCATCCCTGATGCTCTGTGCTCATTTGCCATAGTAGATTGTTCTGTGCTAGTTCTGTTGGTGAGAGGACCACTATCCCTATAGATGATTTTCTGCTATTATAGACTTTTTTATGTTTTTAAAGATTTTATTTATTTATTTGACAGAGAAAGATCACAAGTAGGCAGAGAGGCAGGCAGAGAGAGAGAGAGGAGGAAGCAGACTCCCTGCTGAGCAGAGAGCCCCATGTGGGACTCAATCCCAGGACCCTGAGATCATGACCTGAGCTGAAGGCAGCGGCTTAACCCACTGAGCCACCCAGGCGCCCTCTGCTATTATAGATTTTTTTTAACTTTTTTTTTTTTAAAGATTTTATTTATTTATTTGACAGAGAGAGAGATCACAAGTCGGCGGAGAGTCAGGCAGAGAGAGAGAGAGAGAAGCAGGCTCCCGCTGAGCAAAAGAGCCCGATGCGGGGCTTGATCCCAGGACCCTGAGATCATGACCTGAGCCGAAGGCAGCGGCTTAACCCACTGAGCCACCCAGGCGCCCCACTTTTTTTTTTTTTTTAAGATTTTATTTATTTATTTGACAGACAGAGATCACAAGTAGGCAGAGAGGCAGGCAGAGAGAGAGGAGGAAGCAGGCTCCCTGCTGAGCAGAGAGCCCGATGTGGGACTCGATCCCAGGACCCTGAGATCATGACCTGAGCCGAAGGCAGCGGCTTAACCCACTGAGCCACCCAGGCGCCCCTTAACTTTTTTTTTTTTGAAGACTTTATTTATTTATTTATTTTCAGAGAGAGAGATCGAGAACAAGCAAGGGGGAAGGTAACAGAGAAGGAGAAGCAGGCTAGCAGTCTCTGTGCCAGGCAGGGGGCCTGATGGATATGGGGCTTAGTCCCAGGACCCTAGGATCATGACCCAAGCTGAAGGCAGACACTTACCCAGCTGGACCACCCAAGTGCCCCTTTACTTTCTTTCTAAGTCCTATATCCACAATGAGAATATAAGATCCTTGAAGTCGAGGATTGTGTGATGCATTTCTTTTTTATCTGTTTCTACTCTAGATCTTTCACAGTGGTTGATACTCAACATATGCTATGTGTTGATGATGATATTTACAAATACTTTCCTCTATTGTATTTGTACAAAATATTGAAGAATAGCCATCATAAAAATGTGGATTAGATTATGAGTATAGTAGGTCTTCTTTTTGCTTATCTGCATATTCTAATTTTTCTATAACAGTTAGGGGTGGGGGAGATTCTTTGCCCTCAACAACTTTCTTCCCTCCTAAAAGGAAAAGGGGCCACAAATGTATTTGAACATAAAATTAACTAAGTACATACATATATACATTTTTAAAAACAGCCAAAGCTAACTTCTATTGAGCATTTACTATATGCCAGGAGCTGCTTTAAGTACTTTACATGTGTTAGCTTATTTAATCCTAAAAACCATTCTTCTAATCACAGTTGTCTCACATTGTCTTAAGAAACATCCTGTACTAAAAAACTGGGTTATTTCCTGACTTTACGCAAGCAGACTGGCATACTTTATAATCCTAGTCATCGTGGTACAGTAACACCTGTCCCTGTGTTGATTTGAAAGACTTCAGGGAAATCATCAATATATTGGCATAAAGGTGTGCCTTCACTCCATTGTGAAATTGGGACTTGTACATGTCACAAGTATAAATGCAAACTAACTAAGGAAATTATTTCTAATCATTGGAGATTTTGAAACTGATAGTCTACTGGGTCCCTTATCACTGCCTCATGGCATAACAAGAACTTGCTCACTAGATGGCAGTTCTCCAAGTATCACTATGCTTAACTAATTCATCTTAAGGAGCATGGAGTGACCGCATGTGCACTTAAAATGATTCTATTTAAAGTGAAGCATAGCCTGTAACATATAGAGTTTTTGAGGTTGGCCTTCTAGCTGAGGATTCCCCCATCTGATAGTCAGTGGATGCTCCCTGAGATACGCTAATGTTTACAGGGAAGCAAAAGTCATATGTAATGAAAGCAGAGAAGTTGGTGCTAACCCAAGGACAACCCATCACCCTACCCAAACCAGAAAAGCAGGAGTTTGATGCCATGGAATGTGCTAATACCTCCTGCCAACCACCAGCTGGACTCAGAGCTTCCTGAGGTAGTTCCTGGAACTTTGGGCAAACAAGTCATACCACCACTGTCAGACACTGGAGTAGTCACGGTAAATATAACAGAATCTATCACTTTAAAGGAAATAATAATCATAAAGATTATTAGCAATGAAAACAATCCTGCCTGTTTAGATTGGCCTACTGACATTCTAAAACATTTCTCCACTTTGGCCCAGAGTAAAGAATAGATGCTACAGAGGGAAGAAGTAGGAGTAGCTATTGCTGGCAGAAAGGACAATCAGAATTTTGAAGCTGGGAAGTCCCAAGACCTTCCATTTCCCAAAGAGGAAACAGAGGCATAGAAAGATTCAGAGACTTAACTAATATCACACAGCACAGTCAGTACTGGAATCCAGATTTCTGGACTTCCAGTTCAATGTACTTTATTATTTATTATCTTTTTTTAAAATAAAACAATGTAACATTTCAGAAAATGGAAAGTTTAGCAAAAAAAAAAATACTCATAATCACAACTTTCCAGTAACTGTTGTCATTTTTATTTTCTTCTAACATGTCATTATTTTTAGGTCTTTAACATAACTATAATCATTAATCATACTTCTCATTTTCAAAACCAAAAAATAATACTTTTCTCCCTTAAAATTTAAGTGAATCTTATATGTTCATTCCTGTTTATTTTTTGTTTACTTAAGTTTTTATTTAAATTCCAGTTACCATATAGTGTAATATTAATTTCGAGTGTAGGGTTTAGTAGTTCAACACTTATATACAACCCCCAGTGCTCATCACAAGTGCCGTCTTTAATCCCCATCAACCATTTAACAATCCCCGTCTCCCCAGTGGACCTCCCCTCCCGCAATCCTCAGTGTATTCTCTGTTTTATGGTTTGCCTCTCTTTTTTTCCCTCTATGTTCATCTATTTCATTTCTTAAATTCCACATATGAGTGAAATCATGTATCTATTATTGAATGCTTACGTGCACCAGTGTACTGTTGTTCTAAATATAACACAATTTCTGTCCCACAGAACTAACATTCTAGTGTGGTAGACATAGAATACATACATGAAAAAGTAATGAACAATATTCTCCAACCAATGAGGATAATTTGTTTCTGAATAAAGGCCCTTGAGGGGGAAAATATAGCTCTTCTCCCATAAGCTGAAATTGTAACTAGCACTAATTTCAATTGGAAAAAAAATTTTCTCTAAAACCCCTAAACTAACTCCCAGTTATGCTAAAAGCAGAGCCAGTTCCATTAACATAGACCCAATTCTATCATAGGAAAATAACTGTCATAAGACTGTGCTCACAAATCAACTATATGCTACCCAGTGTTTATGTAATTAAATATTTAAGAAGAAAAGAGCAATAAAGAATAAAGACATGAATGAAAATGATGCACAGGAGGAATATTTCCATGAGTACTTTAAAGGGAGAAACTTAGAGCAATCCACATTATTTTCAAGACTGCAAGGATGACACATAAGTGCTTATGCCAGTGGCTTCCTACCTGAAGAAGTCCAAATCCGTCTTACTGAGTGTGAAAAATGACTCATAAGCTGAAATGAAGGTATTACTACTTGTAACATCCCCCACCCCCACTGCAAACACAGTTCTATCCAGGACAGTAGGACTGAATAGAATAATGGCAGGTAGTGATAAACGGCAGGAAACAAAAATAAAAATATAGCTTAATACATTTATATATATATCATATATATAAAATATAAATATATACTTATATATTTATTTATATACATATATCATATATATCATATTTATATATATTTCATTTTATATAATATATATATTTAATTTTATATATATACATTATATATTATATATATCATATATTTATATACAAAATATAGTTTAATACATTATATATATCATAATATGGATAATGATATATAATGATTATATATAATCAATACTATTTTATATATATCATTTATATTTTATGTCATATATATCATGTATATCTTAATATTTGTATATTACATTAATATCTAAATATGTATATATTTAATACATTTATATATCACTATATATATTTATACATATCATAAATGTATCATTTATATATATGATATATATTTATATATATATCATATATATGACTAAAGTGTCGTTCAGGAAGCTACTGAGTGGTGTATGCGGCCAGGACAAAGGAGTGTACCAAAAAGGTAAAGAGAGATCAACTAGAAAAAGACTGGGAAAATCCCCGGAGTATGATAAACTGAGATCTCAGGGCAACAACTACGTATCAGTTCTAGACAACAAACAGTTCAGTGAGGACCTGATGTAGTGAGTGGAGATTTACAGTCTTGGGGAAGAGTTTGGGAAAGAGATGACTGGGGGAAAGATGCCAGAGGTCTTCCTTTTTTTTTTTTTTTTTTGCATATGTAGATATTCCTTAGTCCCCCAGTTTTCAGTATAACAGCTAGGCTACAGTTGTATCCAGTGTGATCTGTCTCTGATTTAACCTCTTCTGGAAGTGAAATTAAGTCTTCTGCTGAGGTAGGGAAGGGGCTGTTGCCCAGCTGACCAGGGTAGGGATAAAATTTCCTCATATATAGATTTTCAACGAATTCTATTTTCAGCCACCCCTCCCCAGCACCCTGTCCCCTTCAAGAATTTTTGTTATCTCCAATCCCTGATCTTACTGAGCTTCTGAGGCACAGCTAAGCCTGTTCCTAGGCTTCCTATTCTTTTGGCTTGAATTTCAGCTTCCTCTGGTTTTCTAAGGAAGTTTCTATGTATTCATCTGCTTTTTGGATTCCAACGTTTTATTCCTCTTCTTTTGTCTTTCACTCTGTTTATCTTTTATAGTTTATGCTATTTTTATTCCACTGCAGTCATGTCAGTGAGGTCAGAGAGGGAGCAAAAAGTGAATATGTGTTCAATCTGTCATGCTGTTTAAAACCTAGCTTTCTTTTAAATTGTAAAATATTTGCATACAGTTTAATGAATAATTATAAAGTGAACAATCATTGACCAATACTAAAATCAAGAGATAAAACATTGCCAGCACACTGAAAGCTCTCTATGTATCCCTTCCTGATGGAAACTTGCTACCTCTCCCCAGAGATAACACTGTTCTGCCTTTTATGATTACAGCCTCCTTCTTTTTCCTTATGGTTTTACCACTGTTTACAGTCATTGTGAAACAACATAGTATAGTTTGGTCTGTTTTGGAATTTTATATAAATAGAGTCATACAGTACATGTCCTTTTGTATCTGACTTCTTTTAGTTAGCTCTATAAAATTGTACCATGTCGTTGCACACATCCATTTTGATTGTGTGAGGATACCACAGAGTCTTAATCCATGTTCTTGTGGATGTACTTGTTTCCAGTTTGAACTAAGTCTTATAGCTACAGACATTCTTGTGAATACTCCTTGGTGCACAGACACATAAATTTCATTTGTCACACAACAGGATGTGAAAATTTGGTGTCACAGTGCATGAATAGCTTCATCCCTATATTACCGAAAGCATTTATATCAACATTATATGCATGTTCCCACTGCTCCACATTCCCAGCAACACTTGGTATTAGCTGACTTTAGTTTTTACCAATTTGGTAGCTGTACAACCTAACGTACTTAGCAGGAAATACAGTTGACCCTTGAACAACATGGCTTTGAACTGTGCATGTCCAATTACATGCATATTTTTTCAATGAATACAGAACAGTGCTGTAAATGTATTTTCTCTTCCTCATGATTTTCTTTTTAAAATTAATTTATTATTATTATTTTTTAGATTTTATTTATTTGACAGACAGAGGCCACAAGTAGGCAGAGAGGAAGGCAGACAGAGAGAGGAGAAAGCAGGCTCCCCGCAGAGCTGAGAGCCCGATGTGGGACTCGATCCCAGGACCCGGGGGATCATGACCTGAGCCAAAGGCAGGCGCTTTAACCCATTAAGCCATCCGGGCACCCCCCTCATGATTTTCTTAATAACATTTTCTTTTCTCTAGTTTATTGTACAAATACAATATATAATACGTACACCATACAAAATATGTGTTGACTGTTTTTTTTAATGTTATGTTAGTCACCATACAGTACATCATTAGTTTTTGATGTAGTGTTCCATGATTCACTGTTTGCATAGAGCACCCAGTGCTCTATGCAATTCGTGCCTTCCTTAATATCCATCACCAGGCTACAGACAAAGGGTTTTTATCTAAGATCTATAAAGAATCTCTCAAACTCAACACCCAAAAAACAAATAATCAAGTCAAAAAATGGGCAGAAGACATGAGCATACACTTCTCCAAAGAAGGCATACAAATGGCTAACAGACACATGAAAAAGTGTTCATTGTCATTAGCCATCAGGGAAATTCAAATCAAAACCACATTGAGATACCACCTTGTACCAGTTAGGATGGCAAAAATTGACAAGGCAAGAAACAACAAATGTTGGAGAAGTGGTGGAGAAAGGGGAACCCTCTTATACTATTAGTAGGAATGTAAGTTGGTGCAGCCACTTTGGAAAACTGTGTGGAGATTCCTCAAAAAATTAAAAATAGAGCTACCCTATGACCCAGCAATTGCACTACTGGGTATTTACCCCAAGGATACAGATGTAGTGAAAAGAAGGGCCATTATTGGACCCCAATGTTCATAGCAGCAATGTCCACAATAGCCATACTATGGAAAGAACCAAGATGCCCTTCAACAGATGAATAGATAATTGACTGTTTATATTATTGGTAAGGCTTCATGTCAACAGTAGGCTGCTATTCAGGGAGTCAAAAGTTATCTGTGGATTTCCACCCTGCAGTTAGGGTCAGTGCCCCTAACTCCTATATTATTCAAGAGTCAACTATATTTTGCTTGGTTTTCCATGTACCTGCCATCACTATATCACCCCACTTTTTGAAAGAATTTTTATTTTTATTTTTATTTTTATTTATTTATTTTTTTTTGTATAAAGAATGTTTTACTTATTGATTAGTATAAATATTATATGTAATTTACACAAATTTTCATTTTTTACTTTTTTTTTATGTGTGAATGTGGGTGTATTTTATTTTTTTATTTTATTTTATTTTTTTTAATTTCCAGCATAACAGTATTCATTATTTTTGCACCACACCCCGTGCTCCATGCAATCCGTGCCCTCTATAATACCCACCACCTGGTACCCCAACCTCCCACCCCCCGTCCCTTCAAAACCCTCAGATTGTTTTTCAGAGTCCATAGTCTCTCATGGTTCACCTCCCCTTCCAATTTCCCCCAACTCCCTTCTCCACTCTAAGTCCCCATGTCCTCCATGCTATTTGTTATGCTCCACAAATAAGTGAAACCATATGATAATTGACTCTCTCTGCTTGACTTATTTCACTCAGCATAATCTCTTCCAGTCCCGTCCATGTTGCTACAAAAGTTGAGTATTCATCCTTTCTGATGGAGGCATAATACTCTATCCCCAGGGGTACAGGTCTGTGAATCACCAGGTTTACACACTTCACAGCACTCACCAAAGCACATACCCTCCCCAATGTCCATAATCCCACCCCCTTCTCCCAAACCCCCTCCCTCCAGCAACCCTCAGTTTGTAACAAAATCAAAAGACAACTGACAGAATGGGAGAAGATATTTGCAAATGACATATCAGATAAAGGACTAGTGTCCAGAATCTATAAAGAACTTAGCAAACTCAACACCCAAAGAACAAATAATCCAATCAAGAAATGGGCAGAGGACATGAACAGACATTTCTGCAAAGAAGACATCCAGATGGCCAACAGACACATGAAAAAGTGCTCCATATCACTCGGCATCAGGGAAATACAAATCAAAACCACAATGAGATATCACCTCACACCAGTCAGAATGGCTAAAATAAACAAGTCAGGAAATGACAGATGCTGGCGAGGATGCGGAGAAAGGGGAACCCTCCTACACTGTTGGTGGGAATGCAAGCTGGTGCAGCCACTCTGGAAAACAGCCTGGAGGTTCCTCAAAATGTTGAAAATAGAACTGCCCTATGACCCAGCAATTGCACTATTGGGTATTTACCCTAAGGATACAAACGTAGTGATCCAAAGGGGCACATGCACCCGAATGTTTATAGCAGCAATGTCCACAATAGCCAAACTATGGAAAGAACCTAGATGTCCATCAACAGATGAATGGATCAAGAAGATGTGGTATATATACACAATGGAATACTATGCAGCCATCAAAAGAAATGAAATCTTGCCATTTGCGACAACATGGATGGAACTAGAGCATATCATGCTTAGCGAAATAAGTCAAGCAGAGAAAGACAACTATCATATGATCGAAATAAGTCAAGCAGAGAAAGACAACTATCATATGATCTCCCTGATATGAGGAAGTGGTGATGCAACATGGGGGCTTAAGTGGGTAGGAGAAGAATAAATGAAACAAGATGGGATTGGGAGGGAGACAAACCATAAGTGACTTTTATTTTTATTTTTATTAAGATTTTATTTATTTGACACACACAGAGAGAAATCACAAGTAGACAGAGAGGCAGGTAGATAGAGAGGGGGAAGCAGGCTCTCCACTGAGGAGAGAGCCCAACGTGGGGCTCAATCCCAGGACCCTGAGATCATGACCTGAGCTGAAGGCAGAGGCTTAATCCACTGAGACACCCAGGCGCCCCCTGAAAGAATTTTTAAAATTCCTCTCTCATAAAGTTCAAACTGTAAGGCAATCCATATATCTCATTGTCAGGGTCGCGCCCCTAAGATGGCGCCAGTAGCGCCCCTGGGATGGCGCCGGCTACATAGCCCGAGCAGCACGGACAGCCTGAAAAACATCGGCCCTGGCCACACGTGACCTCATGCTCATCACATGAACACCACATGCCACCACTGCCTAGGAGCCCCAGATACCTCCTGTTCACGTGAACACCTCTGTGATTGGCTGTTATGCCCTATATAAGGCAAGGGAACTTCCCCGCGTGGGGGAGGGGGGAAGAAAGATCGACCAGGGAATAAACAAGAGCTTGTGCATCGACCTGTGTGTGTGTTGGTGTTGCGTCATCCCTGCAGGCAGGGAGAGCGCGACATCTCATTGTTTTTTGCTTGTTTTGGGAGAGTATGTTCCACAGGGAGATTCCTAGTTTCCCCAGATCCCCTGTTTCCTCACTCCCTTGTCTTTCCCTTTCTGTATTTTCTTCCTGTTTTTGTATAGCACTTCTCCAGAAGCTTTATAAGAAATGGTGCGTAGAGTACAATTTGGGAGATCTTGAAAATTTGAAAACATCTTTATTCTCCTCTCACATATGCTTGATAGTTTGATTGGGTTAGAATTTTAGGTTGGAAATAATTTTCTAAGATTTTATTTATGTGACAGAGAGAGACACAGTGAGAGAGGGAACACAACAGGGGGAGTGGGAGAGGGAGAGGCAGGCTTCCCATGGAGCAGGGAGCCCAATGCGGGGTTTGGTCCCAGGACCCTGTGATCATGACCTGAGCCAAAGGCAGACACTTAATGACTGAGCCACCCAGGCGCCCCTGGAAATAATTTTCTAAGGAATTTTGAAGGTACTTTATTGTCCTCTAGCTTTCAATGTTGCTGTTGGAAAGTCTGATGCCATTCTGATTTCTGATCTTTGTATGTAATGACTTTTTAAAAAAATTAATTAATTAATTAATTTTTATTTTTTATAAACATATAATGTATTTTTATCCCCAGGGGTACAGGTCTGTGAATCGCCAGGTTTACACACTTCACAGCACTCACCATAGCACATACCCTCTCCAATGTCCATAACGCCAACCCCCTCTTCCAACCCCCCTCCCCCCAGCAGCACGACTTTTTTTTTTTTAACCTCTGGAAGCATTTAGGATTGTTTATATATGGGGTTCTGGCATTTCAGAGTGTTGGGTTTTGATGTGGGTCTTTTCTTTTAAAAGATTGTATTTATTTATTTGAGAGTCAGAGAGCAAGCATGCACATGTCCGTGGGGAGAGGAAGAGGGAGAGAGAGAATCCCAAGCAAAGTTTGCGTTGACCATGGAGCCCAATGTGGGGCTCAATCCCAGGAGTCTGAGATCATGACCTGAGCTGAAATCAGGAGTCAGTCACTTAATCCACTTAGCCACCCAGGAACTCCTAAATGTGGGTCTTTTAAATTTCACTGTCTATATACTTGGTGAGAACTTTCCACCTGAAGAATTTACCATAGAATATGCATGAAAGAAATTGAGGAGGACAGAGAAATAGAAAAACATGCCCATGCTCATGGATTGGAAGAACAAACATTGTTAAAACATCTATGCTACCTAGAGCAATCTATATGTTCAGTGAAATCTCTATTAGAATACCAACAGCTTTTGTCACAGAACTGGAACAAATAATCCTAAAATCTGTATGGAACCAGAAAAGACCTGAATAGCCAGAGGAATGTTGAAAAAGAAAAGCAAAGCTGGTGGCATCACAATTCCAAACTTGAAGTTCTCTTACAAAGCTGTGTTCATCAAGACAGTATGGTACTGGCACAAAAACACACATAGATCAGTGGAACAGAACAGAGAGAACACAAAAATGGATCCTCAACTCTATGGTCAACTAAGCTTTGACAAAGCAGGTAAGAATATCCAGTGGAAAAGATAGCATCTTCAACAAATGGTGCTGGGAAAATTGGACAACCACATGCAGAAGAATGAAACTAGACCTTTTCTTACACTATACAGAAAGATGAACTAAAAATGGATGAAAGACCTAAATATGAGATGGGAATCCATCAAAATCCTAGAGGAGAACACAGGCAGCAGCCTCTGTGCCCTCAGCAACAGTAACTTCTTCCTGGACACAACTCCGAAGGCAAGGGAAACAAAGGCAAAAATGAACTATTGGGACTGCATCAAGATAAAAAGCTTTAGCAGGGCAAAGGAAACAGTTGACAAAACCAAAGACAATTGACAGAATGGGAGGAGATATTTGCAAATGAAATACCAGATCAAAGGCTAGTATCCAAAATCTATAAAGAATTTAACAAACTCAATGCCCAAAGAACAAATAATCCAATTAAGAAAACACCAGTTAGAATGGCCAAAATTAACAAGACAGGAAACAACAAGTTCTGGAGAGGATGTAGAGAAAGGAAAACCTCTTACTTACACTGTTGGTGTGAACACAAGTTGGTGCAGCCACTTTGGAAAACAGTGTGGAGATTCCTCAAAAAATTAAAAACAGGGCTGCCCTATGACCCTGCATTTGCACTACTGGGTATTTACCCAAAAGATAACAGATGTAGGGAAAAGAAGGGCTCACTGTTCATAGCAGCAATGGCCACAATCGCCAAACTGAAGAAAGAGCCAAGATGCCCTCCAACAGACAAATGAATAAAGAAGATATGGCACATATATACAATGGAATATTACACAGCCATCAGAAAGGATGAATACCCAACTTTTGTGTCAACATGGATGGGACTGGAGGAGATTATGCTGAGTGAAATAAGTCAAGCAGAGAAAGTCAGTTATCATATGGTTTCACTTACTTGTGGAGCATAGGGAATAGCATGGAGGACATTAGAAGAAGACAAGGGAAAGTAAATTGGGAGAAATTGGGAAAAAAGTGAATTGGGAGGAGTGGAAGCATGAGAGACTGTGTACTTTGAGAAGCAAACTGAGCATTTTGGAGGGGAGGGGAGTTGAGGGATAGGTGAGCCTGGTGGTGGGTATTAAGGAGGACATGTATTTCATGGAGCACTGAGTGTGGTACATAAACAATGAATCTTGGAACACTGAAAAAATAAAAAAATGGGCAGAAGACACAAACATTGCTCTAAAGAAGATATATGGCCAACAGACACATGAAAAAGTGCTCCACATCACTCAGCATCAGGGAAATACAAGTCAAAACCACAATGAGATACAACCTCATACCAGTCAGAATGGCTAAAATTAACAAGTCAGTAAATGGCAGATGTTGGCAAGGATGCAGAGAAAGGGGAACTCTCCTACACTGTTGGTGGGAATGCAGGCTGGTGCAGCCACTCTGGAAAACAGCATGGAGATTCCTCAAGAAGTTGTAAATAGAGCTACCCTATGACCCAGCAAGTGCACCACTAGGTATTTACCCCAAAGAAACAAACGTAATGATCCAAAAGAACACCTGTACCCCAATGTTCATAGCAGCCATGTCCACAATAGCCAAACTATGGAAAGAGCCCAGATGTCCTTTGGCAGAGGAATGGATAAAGAAGATGTGGTATATATACACAATGGAATGTTTCTCAGCCATCAAAAAAATGAAATCTTGCCATTTACAACAACGTGGATGGAATTAGAGGGTATTATGGTATGTGAAATAATTCAATCAGAGAAAGACAATTATCATATGATCTCCACTCATGTGTGGAATTTAAGAAACAAAACGGGATCATAGCGGAAGAGAGGAATAAATAAAACAAGACAAAATCAGAGAGGGAGACAAACCGTAAGACACTCTTAATTACAGAAAACAAACTGAGGGTTACTGGAGGGGAAGGAGGCAGAGGGGGATGGGGTAACTAGGTGATGGACAGTAAGGAGGGCATGTGATATAATGAGCACTGGATATTATACAAGAATGACGAATCATTGACCTCTGCCTCGGAAACCAATAATACATTATATGTTAATTGAATTTAAATTAAAAAAAAATCATGTTCTTAAGATGTGGGGAAATTTTCTTGAATTTTCTTTTGATAATTTCCTTTCCTCCATTCTCTCTCTAGAATTCCTTTAGTCATGCTATAGACTCCCAACACTGAACTTCTAAATTTTTCTTTTAGCTCCCATTTTTCATCTCTTTATACTTTTGTTCTGCTTTATAGAGGGTTTCTTAACTTTATCTTCTGACTTTCTACTAATTCTTAATTCCTGCTTCTATATTTTTGATGTCCAAAAGCACATTCTTATCCTCCATGAAATTATTAACAAACTCTTTGCATTTCACAGCATGAAGAATTTTCCTTATTTTCTCAGAAAGACTGGATTTTTCCTTGTATTCTCAGAATAACTCTGGATTTTTAGGGTTTCCCTTTGCTTCCTTCATTGACTCTTTTTTTAATGTTTCTTTTTTATTTAAAAGATTTTATTTATTTGGGAGAGAGAGAGAGAGAACAATGGAGAGGAGCAGAAAGAAGAGGGAGAAGCAGACTTCCTGCTGAGCAGGGAGCCTGATTCAGGGCTCCATCCCCTGACTCTGGGATCATGACATAAGCTGAAGGCAGACACTTAACTGACTGAACCACCCAGGCACCGTGTAATTTTTTTTTTTTATGGTTTGTTTTTGTCTCTGTCTTTCCTGCAAAAAGTTATTCCGTGGGGCACCTGGGTGGCTCAGTCATTAAGCTTCTGCCTTCAGCTCAGGTCATGATCCCAGAATCCTGGGATCAAGCCCTACGTCAGGCTCCCTGCTCAGTGGGAAGCCTGCTTCTCCCTCTTCCTCTCCCCTTGCTTGTGTTCCCTCTCTCTGTCAAATAAATAAATAAAATCTTTTAAAAAATTTAAAAAAATGGTTTTTCTGTAAGGGATAGTGATCCCTGACTATCCATTCATATTAAGGAGAGAGACAGTAGAAGCCAGCAGGAAAGTGTGTTTAGAGGTTGAGCTCATAGATGGGAGGGCCTCACTTTAGGATGGTCAGGTGGGGGCTCTCCTTTTTTATAGAACCCTTAAAAGCCAACATTCTCTTGGGCTGCTTGGTGTCTTCAGAAAGAAATCCTCTCCAGTCCTTCTTGAGAACATACACAATGTCCTCATGCTGGGAGCCTAGTAGGAAAAAGATGGGGAGGGTGTCTTGCCATTCAGTAGACACTTTCTCTAATCCCTGTCTTCTAGGAAAATGCCTCACTCTAGTGGTTAGCTGTGACAGGTGTCCTGAGCCAGAGTTTTTTTGCTTTAACTTCTCCAGAAGGTGTCTGTAGTTTTCCACCAAGGAAGAAGGAGAGGTACTTACCTGACTGCCAGTCCCAAAGCACTCCATATAGGAGTCTTCTGGTTTTCATTTTACCTTATACTTCACCTTTAGAAGTATATGGCCCCTCTGATTTCTGACTTTTCCCAGGGGTATTATTGTACAAATTGCTTTGTCAGCTTCCTCTCCTTAGGGTATTTCACACGGGGGGAAAACTGAAACCTGTGTCACTTTCTGCTTGTCTCTCTGCATTCATTCTTCCCAAACTATGGCAAACTTTTTATTGGTAGTCATCTCATATTGCTTTCTCTCTGTCCTCATGGGCTGACACCTTTTTTACTCCTTTGATGCCATGTTAGTGGTGATTTAGGAGGTACTGCGGTATGCACAAGGAATTTATTTTGGTACATGGTTTTCCTTCTTTGTGTATAACTTTCTGTATCCAAAAGAAGATTTGAGATTACGTGCAATAAAAGATACATATGCAGGGAATGTTGAGACTTGGTGAAGACAACAAAAATTAAGTAGCAAAAGGAGGAAAATATCTGTGCCAGAAAACCAAGCTAAGGGTGTGGGCTATGATAGTAGAAAAGCTGGGCTTACTGAGCTGCTATGGCAGTTTTGCTAGAAGGAGAAATATGATGAGTTTCACAGCCCTTATTATTTAGCAGGAATCATAACAGAACATTAGATAAAACTTCTCCTACGAAATCTATTAGGTTGATTGTTCCCATTACTTAATAAAAGTACCTAGTACTACAACTCAGCATTGATGACACTGAGTTGGTTAGAGTAGGACCCGGATAAGAAAGAAACAAAAGAAGATACGTGTGTGGAGGTATAGATGCTAGGTGCTGACTCATGGACCTCTTTCCCAACTCAAGCCATGTGATGACATTTGCCATTGTACTAACCTGAAATTTCCAACTTAACTCAATGTTCCTAGGTGGAAGGATGTTAAGAAAGTACTCTGTAGAGGAAGGCTCGTGTGCTCTTATCTTCCTTTGCCAATTCAGAAGAATATTCTCTAGTAACTGTGGTTGTGATTCCAAGGCAAAGAATAGGCAGACAGAAGAGAATTTTATTGGCGGTACACTTTCCTTGACTTTTCCTCTCAAAAACATAGGTAAGCATCTGAGTAATCTAGATTCAGGATTCAATAGGATCACTATCAGATTTCCAAATTTCACTTTTAGAAGTTTAGGGGGAAATTCTGGATGCCAATAAGCATTGTAAGGTAGGATCAATACAGTAGGTTTAGCATATTTTTTAGGCAACAAACTAGGTTCTGGGGGTTTACACTGATAGGCAAGCACAGTCCCTTTTCCCAAGCTTATCTTCTACGCAGAGGAGATAAGAAAATGACACGGACATTTAATAGAGGAGACATGTTGCAGACATTATTACCCTCCTATGTGGAGAAGTATTCCCCTTTCCCTACTGTCAGGGTGAATCTGTGCAGCCCACAGTGAGAACCCTGCCCTTCTGGCCAGGGATGATTGGATTAGAAGTCTGGGGACGCGTGACCAAAGCTACCCCAGAAGGATTTCTCCTTGCAGGGATTTAGAATTAGAATTCAAAGATGCTAATTAGTTTCTGCATTCCACTGAATTAAGGGCATTTTTGACCATGCGCCTGTGGCAATACAGAGAATACATCTGGAGAAAAAGGGAAAAAAATGAAGCAGTATGTAGAATGGCTTTCCAGTTCCTGCTTTTGGACTCATGGAATCCATAAAATACTCCTACATTAAGAGCCTTGATCAAAGCAACTGCACTACTATACCACCAGGAAGGCCAACAAATGAGTATAAACATACTAAGAGGACTATCTAAGTATAGCTGGTTGTAAAGCAGGTGGGATTAGGAGATGATATTTCCTGGTGAGTTTGAGTGCCAGGCAGTAAGAACAGGAGAAAATGCTGTCTTTGTCCAAGAGAGTCATAAGTGCAAAGACAGCAAATTTTACACAGTTGGGACATAATTCCATACCACATATTTGTTTAAATGATTGCATTGCTTGGATTTAGCTTCTATTTCCTTCTTTAGTTCCCTTTGAAAATGTTATACAAATAATGCCAGCTCACAAAACATAAAATCTGAAATAGCTTTCTTCCTTCACATAGTGGGTTGGGCTAAACGCATTCTGTGGATTGTTTACCAAGAATCACCTGGCAAATTATGCAGATGTATGGCAATGAACAAGGTGGCCTGAAATAGACCTATGCCAGGGTACTTTTGACTGGAGGGTCTATTTTACAGGAAAAACCTGGAGTCACATTGCCTTACAAGTCTGACTCATGTATTGTTTGTAATATTTCAAGGCAAGCCAGTTAAAATCTGACCCGAGGACTGATACTGGAAATGATCTTGTTTTCCATATGCTTTCAAGTGTCTTCACTTAAATGTATGTATTTATATCTACATTTAACATCTATCTACATGAACTCTACAAAATATAGTATTGTGATTTGAAGAACAAATTCTGAGATCAAAACCTTAAACCGCCACCATTTCCTTGGGCAAGTGTTTTCATCTTCCTATGCCAGTTCCCTCATTTGAAAAATGGAGATTATTCCTACCTCAAGGGTAATTGAAAGAATTACACTAGTTAATGTATAAGGTGCCAAGCATGTTCTGTGTCACATAGAACTTCTTAAATAGTAGGTATTATTTTTAAGGTATTATTATTAAAGAGTAAGTCTCCTTAAATAGTAGGTATTATTAATACTATAGGAACTGTCATGTTAAGGAGAGACTACCGGGGATCAGAAATGCTTATTGAATGAAAAGGCAGGCACCAATAGCGCCGATTTCTTCCTGTCCTTTGTAAATGCTTACCTGTCTAGGAACTGGAAGCTCAACTCAATGCGCACTGTCACCAGAATCGCCCATTAATTTATCAAGTAAGGCAATCTAGTTACTCTAGGTGTATCTTCTAAGGACCCGAACTGTTGAACTGGAAAGCTAAAAGTGCAGGCGTCACAAATACCCTTCGACCCATACCCTCCATGGGTCGCCAGCTTATTTAAAAGGTGCGTTCCCGCAGGTGCCAGTTGGTAACCTTTAGGCGGTCTCTAGAGACCCCCTGTCAGTTCGCGGCGGAACGCAGCTGAAGACTCCGGTTCTCCCAGGTGTCCGCGGCCACCCCGAGCCCTGCACCAGGTGAGGGTTTAGCGTGGCGGAGGTGCCCCTCTCCCCTCCGAAGTCCCAGTTAGAGGAGCTGCGCTGGCTCCCCTGGGCGCAGAGGCCACTGACGGCGCCTTCTCACCGTCTCCGGGCCGCTCGCGGCCAGCTGGGGGACGGATACCTGGAGGACGCCTCCAATCCCCGCGGGCGCCACGCCCGCCGCGCCGGCGGCGGCGCGGGGAATAAGTAGAGAGCGCCGGGCCGCAGAGGTAAAGCGCGGACCCGGGCAGCGCGTCGCAGGGCCACCGTTTGTACGCAGGGCCTGGGCAGCCGCACGACCGAGCGACCATGGACCCGCCGCGGGGCATCGGCACCTTCGTGGTGTGGGACTACGTGGTGTTCGCCGGGATGCTGCTCATCTCGGCTGCCATTGGCATCTACTACGCCTTCGCCGGGGGTGGCCAGCAGACCTCCAAGGACTTCTTGATGGGCGGCCGCAGAATGACTGCCGTGCCGGTGGCGCTGTCCCTCACCGCCAGCTTCATGTCGGCAGTCACCGTCCTGGGCACCCCCACGGAGGTGTACCGTTTTGGGGCCATATTCAGCATCTTTGCCATCACTTACTTCTTTGTGGTGGCCATCAGCGCGGAGGTCTTCCTGCCGGTGTTCTACAAACTGGGAATTACCAGCACCTACGAGGTAAAAAGCGGGAAGGGGGCGCTGGGGAGAAAAAGGGGCAGGTCTTTTCAGGGTTTTGGAGGGATTTTTCTTGATGGCCGACTCTGCACCATGTCGAAATCCCTCCCTGTCCAGGTCCATGACTTCCCCTGAGGTCCCCTTTTGGGGAGAGTCGTCCAGTGAAGGCAACAGAATCTTGCATGAGCTCAGTGAAAAAGAGAAATCTCCAAAGTAAACGGAATGATCTGGACTAGTGCTCACAAAGACCCTTTCTGCTTTGAGCATCTTTGATTCGGAGTCAAGGGGAAAGATTTTAATACTTTTTATTCTGGGGAGGGCAAGTGATCAAGTCTCAGCCCCTCCTCCTTGAAAGGAACGGCCTTGTCCCAGATTCCCAGACACCATTCGCTTTTCCGGGAAAGTAGGAGAAGAATTTGCACTCTCTCCTCCTTGCTTCCACACAGGCATGTTCCCTGGAGAGACAGATTCCCCAATGGTTAAGGTGCTGTAAGGAGTCTCAGTACCTGCATTTGAGACCAGATTCTACATTTACTAGCTGGGTAAACTTGGGTGATTTATTTTACCATTATGCCCCCCCCTTTTTTTTTCATCTTAAAATGAAAACGATACCAACTACTTTATCCATTTGTTGGAAGGATTAAATGAGATGATTCAAATATAGCATTCAGAATAGTGTCTGGAGCAGGGTGAGTGCTGGACGAAGGCTGACCCTAAGTATTTGTGGTGGTAGGGGCAGAGGTGGTTGTTTTGGGGTCACTAGGAAGAGTTGGCTGCAAGGTTATCCAACAGGCCTACCTTCTCTGTATCTGAAAAGATGATTAAGGAAAAAGATCTTTCCTGGTGCACAGCTCCGCTGGTTATAGGTGTTCTTCAGTTGTCTGCAGGAAAGGGCCTTGCAAAGATGGGCAATGTTTGGTTTAGTTTAAAGAGCTGTGAATGGGAGTGCGGGATTGGGGGTGGGGCATAAAAGCTCTGGGGTGTGGAGGGGCCTGTTCAATGCCCTCACTGGTCTCCTTTTCCCAGGTACTATCCCATGAGCAACACGCTTAAACAGGGCAGAGTTTGCTCTTTCACAGGTCATGATCCAAAGGGTGATTACACTCATTCCTTAGTCCTTGAGCTTAGTTACTGAGTGCTCTAATCCAGAGCTACTGGAAAGGTGGTTTCCTGGTGAGGCTGGTTCAACTGGTGCCAGCTACAGGGCCTCAATGGCACAAGTGTTGGTGACAAACGCCTGGGCTATAGTGACGCCATCCAGGGCGAGGCACCCCTGGGGCAGCATGCCTTCCACTCACTGGCCATTGTGTTTGGGAGAGTTCAGTCATCATCCCAGAAGTGAGCAGGATAGAATTTCTCTGTTTTGCTCAAAGGTAACAAAGCTGGCTGTCCCAGACCAAACTGTTTTCTTTCTCTCTCTCTCTCTTTTTTTATTTTATTTTGACCCTTATGGTCAATTTTGAAAGAAAATTAATTTAGCATTTCTGATGTTGAGAAGTCAAATAAAATTCCAGATTCTAGTTTCTTTTGAAAATTTAGAAGCCTGGGAGTGCCTGGGTGGCTCAGTTGGCTAAGCAGTTAACTGTCTGCCTTTGGCTTAGGTCATGAACCCAGGGTTCTGGCATTGAACCCCACATCCGGTTCCCTGCTCAGAGGGGAGCCTGCTTCTCCCTCTTCCTCTGCTGTTCCCTCTGCTTATGTGCTCTCACTTTCTTTCTGTCAAAAAAAATAAATAAAATCTTTACAAAAATTTAGAAGAGTGATGACACTGGGCTCACATTCCCTGTGATGCAGGAACTCATTTTAAAGCCATTGATTTCACCTCCTGTCAGTTTCTGTATTGAGACCTCATCATTATAGGTGCATGGTTACTTTCTTATGATAGAGAGATCTTTATCTGCATTTTTGTCTTCCTCAAAAATGTGAAAGAGAAAAGGGACAGGGGTGAAGGGAGTACTTGGTTTTGAGAGAGAGAGAGATGAGATGACATATTTCTTACTGGATATGAGGAATATTTCAACATTTTAATATATGAACACCTGGCTGATCCACTGGTGTATGTTACCTGATGAGCCCTTAGGCAGTTTGCATCCATGGGCTCTGATTTGTAGTTAACCAACTCTAGAACTCAGAAGAGGTTTCAAGAACCTTGAAAGAGGACTTCAGTCCCCAGAGAGGAATGCTCCTCTAATAAGCACTGACCCATGCCTACTAAGGGGCAGCAACATTAACTCAACCAGAAACAGATTTCCAGCACATTTCCCGTGGTGGAGCCTGTTAGCAGAGTTCCAGCCAAAAATGGCAAAAAGTTAACGTTTACCAAATGTTTAATACATGTGTGGCACTGGGCTGCATGTTTTATACACATGCATTATATGAATCAATACTCTAAACAATCCTTCTGAGAGGGGTACTATGAGAGACCCATGTTGGCAGATAAAATTAAACTACATAAGAGAGTGTGAGGCAAAGTAGACACATGCCTGGGACTATGCAGTGGTGCCTCCTGTCTGCTTCTGAAAGCTCTGGTAAGTCTGTTATACACCCAGGCAGGGTAATAGAGTGCAGAGAGAACAAGAGAAGTAGAACCAAACACCAAGGGTTTGGGTGTACTGGGGGTGTTCATGACTCGCGGGTGCCCAGCAGTAGGGGTCAGGGAGGTTAGATAACATGCTTTGTCCCTGACAGTTGGCCGTAACAAACACTTTCTTGTGAGTATTTTTTGCACGTTTTGTGCTGAGAGATGGAACCACCTACACAGAATAAGAAATCCAGCATTGAGGGATACCTTGGCATTCTAGCTCAAATGTGAAATCTCTTCCTGCTTACATTTCTTTACTAGAATTGGCTGTTCAGAAGCATTTTTGTTATCTATTCATCCCTGCCTTCAAAGTATAGGCCTGATAGGTGTTTCGCCAATTCCAGACCCACAGACAAGAAGTAAAATGCAGGGATCCAGTTTCATTCCCCACTTTTTCAGGATCTTTCTGGATCCATGTAATCTGTGTGTTGGATCTGAGTTATCCAGAATATATGTATGTGTGTATGTATCTGTGTGTGTACATATATAGGTGTGTGTGTGTGTAAAATATGTATTTTTGGATTATATTTGTCTTTATTATTCATATATATTTATTTGTGAATATGTATGTATGCTTATAATTGTGAATTATATTAATCTGTGGATTTAGATCCAACTTCTTAATGTCTTAGTTTTGAATTACAGTTTATAATATTTCCCCATCCATTTATATCATTCAATAGTTTCCAAACTCCTGCAAAGTAAGAGGGAAAGGCATTAATACTGTGATCCTCAATTTCAGGAAGAGGAGCCTAAGATCTCCAGTGACTGCCCCAAGCTTGTGCAGTCACAAGTAGGACTGGGTTGAGGGCTGGAGCTCCTCCCCAAAACTATAATGTGCTGCATATATTTTTTACCTGTCAGTTGTTTTGGAAGGTCCTACTATGTGTCAGTCCCCCTACTCAAAGCTATGGTTGGTTTCCTTGCTTACTTATTTGGAATAATATTGTTGTTCTTTGTCCAGATTTATGCATTAAATAGTCCTGGACTTGCATTGCAGCTTTGAGAGCTATAAGGTTGCAACTCTGGTGTTATCTCTTAGCTCCGGTGCCCTTTCCTCTAATAGGTAGTTCTGGCCTCAGGGAGTTGTTGGGAGGACAGTGTACACAGCAAGTACTCTAGAACTGTTACCTGTGATTATGGAGCAAAAATATCTGGTGTCGTTTCTCCAGACTATTACTTAATGTCAGTTTTTCCTTCCTTCTTTTTTTCTGGTATGAAGACTGTTGTCAGCTTTAAAATTCGCTCTACGTGAGTAATAGGATTCAAGTTAAAGAATGTTTGAGACCCCAGCTTCTTTCCAACTTTAAAATTCTATGATTCTAACTCTATATTTTAACATATAATATAGGAGATGAGCTGACTATATTTCAAGATATAGCAGATACCAAGGAGAGTATGAAAGATTGGCAGGGTTGTTGGCTCTGAACAGAAACTGACTTAGGCCAATTTAAGTAAAAAATAATTTATTTGGAAGGATATAGGGGTAGCCCATAGAACAGAGTGAAAAGCTGGATGAATAGCCTGTGAAAAGGACAGAAGCCAGTGAAGCCTCTTTGGGCCACTGTTAGATCAGCCTGCTTCTGCTTCAATCATTTTCTGTCTTTATATTATACATCCAAGAGCCAAATACCCATTGGAGAGAGGAACTGATTGGCTGAGCTTAGGTCATGTGACCATCCCTTAGTCAAAAGAGGCAGGACACCTTGATGGACAAGTTCATCACAATTGCCTGCGGTGGGAAAGGGCTGATTCCCAAGTGAATCAGGGAAATGTCTGAAGGAGATAGCAAGAAAAGGGGAGAAGAGCACTTCACTCATTTTGAAGTTGCAGAATATAATCCACTTAGGTGAGATTCTGGGAAAGCCAAAACTAGGGATGGAGAACAGATCAATGATTGCCAAGGTTTAGGGTTTAGGGAACAGTTTGACCGTAGAGGAACAACATAACAAAGTTCTCTGAGGGTGATGGAACTATCCTGTAGGTGTGAAAATCCAATGAACTGTACTTTAAAGCAAGAGCCAATTTTGGTATATGTAAAGAAAAATAGTAGTAATATAGGAATACAGAATACAAATCACTTATAAAGTTGCTTTAAATTTTTTTTAAATTCAATTTAGTTAACATATAGTGAATGTATTATTAATTGCAGAGGTAGAATTTCGTGATTCATCAGCTGCATATAACACCCAGTGCCCATTACTTCACGTCCCCTTCTTAATGCCCATCATCCAGTTACCCCATCTCCCCATCAACCTCCCTTCTAGCAACCCTCAGTTTGTTTCCTATAGTTAAAAGTCTCTTACGGTTTGCCTCCCTTTATGTTTTTATCTTATTTTATTTTTTCTTCCCTTCCCCTATGTTCATCTGTTTTGTTTCTTAAATTCCACATATGAGTGAAATCATGTGGTGTTTGTCTTTCTCTGACTGACTTCTTTCACTCTACTTTCTAGTTCCATCCACATTGTTGCAAATGGCAAGATTTCATTCTTTTTGATGACTGAAGTTGTTTTGAATTTCTAACCCCTTTACTTCATAAGAAGATCATTTTTTAAAAGGTATATAAAGTTTTCACATATTAACCATTTCTTCCTTTTTTGGAAACAGTATTTAGAGCTCCGGTTTAACAAATGTGTCCGTCTCTGTGGAACAGTCCTCTTCATTGTTCAAACAGTAAGTCACTCTCCCTTAGTTTGCTTTACCTTCTGTTGTCTAAAATGTTTTCAGCCAAGGCACCTGGGCTAAACTTATTTGGTAAGCACAGGAAAGATAAAAAAGAGGGGTTGAAAACAGGAGTAAACTAAAAAGGGAAAACACTTGTCATAACTTTTCATTCTTCATCCAAGTTGCTGGAGGCTTGTCTCTTCATTTATATCCATCTTCCTCTTGGCAGCTGAGTGCTTTAGGGATGGGTTTGATCATGGAAGTCCAGGAAGGACTTTTCATTCTCATCCTTATTTGTAATTCACTTCCCCAATCACAAGCTACTGAAGCATTTGCAACAGTGTCACAGAGTGCCTTTGTAAATTGTTTAACTTGACTCCATTTTATGTTTCTGTAAAATGTATAACTTAGATTGGTCATTGGTAAAAGAAAGGAGCCCTTTGGGGTCTGGCAGAGATCCTGACAAAGAACTGAAGCTGGTAGCTTGCATTTACCAACTGTTCAGACCCTCTTTGTGTAATTTTTAGAAATGCCTACAGAAATGAAAAGTGGAGAACAGGTGTTAGAAAGATGGTCCATGGCCTTGTTTTCAAATCTTCAACTTGGTCAGGATAATGACTGTGGAAGTCTGGTTCCTTCTTGCAAAAAAGAGGAAAGCTTTAGCATCTCTCGCTTGAAGGACTTATTTCCGTTGATCTACCCATGTAATATAATCAATCATTCAAATACTGTAATATGGCTTTTTTTCATATGTTTTTATAGAGTAAACATGGACTCATAGAGAATCATAGAACCATAATACATTTTTATAGAAAAAAATCACATAGAATATATATGATATATTTGAAAGATCAAATGCAGTGGAAATGATGTTCTGAGAAAAAAGACCATATTTATCATACCCTGGATTAATAAATATTTGTTAGGTATGTGAGTGAAAAATAATATATAGAAATGATGGAATATGATTTTTGTTGGATTTCAGGATTTTTTAGTGTAAATACATACTTTTGTTTAATTAGTGAGCATGAAAACTTTTTAAAACCAGTTTACAAAATTTTCACTGTTTTCCCTGTTAATTATGTAGTGATTAAAATAGTTTGAAATCATGTGAATGGGGAATCATCTCCTTTTAAACTTGTATTTTTTCTTCCTAATTGTTTAGATTGAAGAAAGTTGATTTCAAGCTTGAGGGGATGAATCAGTGATTATCTGCACTAAGCACCATGTGAAAAGTCCATAATTTTAACAAAATGGGTCATATAAGATTTTTGTAAACTATGACCACACCACAAACAGGAGAATCAACTCCACTTAAATAACATTTTCAAGTTACAAACATATTTTATTAAGTATATTGAAACTACTGTTTTAATCTCATTGTTGAAGTTATAGAAAAAATTGACTTTATTTTATAATTCATACAGTTTGTTTCTTTTTTCTCGTAGATTTTGTATACTGGAATTGTTATTTATGCTCCTGCCCTGGCTTTGAATCAAGGTATATTTTAGAGTTACCAGTTATGTCACTTACATTTTGGGGGTCATTTTTAATAGAACTTATTCTCTCTTTGAGGAGCTGTGGAGTTGGAGGGATGTTTCCAGTAACCTTCATCAGCTTGAGGGGAGCAAGGTGGGCTTAGTGTTTAGCAGCTTCTTTGCATTTCTGGATCGATAGCTCCAAAAGATCTATGATTAATAGAAGGGCCGACTTCCCGGAGGAGTCAATCTCTGAAGTGCCAACCCACCATGCTCCATTCCTTCAGAATGAACGCCCCCTATGGTCTAAATCATGAATGGCTGCACTTTCTTCCTTGTTGGAAGTCCACAGTCAAGAAGGCTTCTGTGTTACTCAGCTCAGCTCCATCGTAAAATGTGGCAGAGAGAGAGCTTTCCTTATTTCCATTTCTATTGTTGTCCAAAATGCAAGAGAAGGAGATTTGTGTGATTTGAAATATCAGCTCACTCCTAGTGACAAAATGAAAGTGGCTATGGTGTCCTCTTTAAACAAATATATGAAGATGGTGCTGATTGACATACTCCTGTACTCTCTGGTTTTGGGTATATAAAAGCCATGGAACTGGAATAGTTTCCTGAGGCAAAGATGCCTGTTAGTCATATCCTTAGAAGGCTTTGGGAAAACCCCATATCCTTTGGATTCTTATCAATCAGATGTTAGTTTATCGTTTATGCTTCCTTATGAAATGTACAGGTGTAGTCTGATGGGGAAAATGTGATGCAATTCCTGGAGTTAATATAAAATGGAAAGCCCTGCTAAACCCACACTCTAATTTCCTGCTTTCATGGCAGATGGATAATAATTATTACCTAAGTTTATAAAGTACAACAGTATCATTATAAAATATTCCATTATATAACATGCTCTTGAATTCTGAATGTCAGGCATGTTCCAAGTCAATATTACCAACATCATGATCAAGCCATTTCATGTGTAAAGAGCTAACTTATAAACTTCATAAGTTACCTATTGGCAGTAAGTATAATTAAAGATGTGGCCTTAGGGTTTTAAAGTGCAGTTCTGGCAGTAAGAGAGTTCTGTCTTCCATCTATGAAGAAATCAAGGACTCTGATCTTATCAGTTTACTGGGATATTCCGTAGGAATTAGGGCCCAAGAAGCTGCTGAATTTTGACCACTTGAATATCAGTTGCATATATTACTGTGGCCAAAGATAAATATAGTACTTGGTATGCAACAGATGTGCCAGAGAAACTTGTTTAACTGAAATGAATCTTAACACTCTCTAGGTCCAATCATTTTCATTTTACCTTTTAAAAAAATATAGAAAACTTTAAATAAATATATGCTAGAAAAAAGAAAATAGTATATTGAACTCTAATGTATACTTTACACGAAAAATGATCAACTCTTGGTTTGGTTCACTCTGTTTCCCTCACTAGAGTATTTTACTGTACATCTGAAGTATTTCATTGTTTCATCTGAATTCAGTATCTTTAAAAAATAATGATGTGCTAATTTTTTCACTGGGGTATAATTATAACATTGTATTATATTATAATGATTTAAGATTTGTATCTATTGCAAAATGACTACCACAATGTCTAGTTAACCTCTGTCTCCATACCCAGTTACAAAAGCTCTTTTTCTTGGGATGAGAGCTTTTAATATTTACTCTGTTGGCAACTTATAATGTGTAATACAGGATTATTAGTTATAGTCATGTACTTTACATCTCTGTGACTTAGGTATTTTATAACTAGAAGTTCATACCAGGATGTGTTTTGTACATACAATTATACCATATTCATATCTAAAATATTAACATTAGTTTTGGGATGCCTGTGTGGTTCAATTGATTAAGTGTCTGCCTTTGGCTCAGGTCATGATCCCAATAGTCCTGGGATTGAATCCCGTATTGGGCCCCAGCTTAGCGGGGAGCCTGCTTCTCCTTCTGCCTGCCGTTCCCACTGATTGTACTCTCTCTCTCTCTCTGACAAATAAATAATCTTGAAAAAATAAATAAATAAAAATCAGGACTCAAATAAGTTTATGCAGATGCAATTAGTTGATTTGATAAATTTTTCTTTCTCACGTTTAAAAACCTTTTTCTTTATAAATAGGCTCCACACCTAGCATGGATCCCAATGCAGGGCTTAAAATCACAACCCTGAGATCAAGACCTGAGCTGAGGTCGAGTTAGATGCTTAACTAACTGAGTCGTACAGACGCCCCTCTTGCTTCTTATTTTCTTATTATTCATTCATTTATTTATTTATTTGAAAGACAGAGATCACAAGTAGGCAGAGACGCAGGCAGAGAGAGAGGGGGAAACAGGCTCCCACTGAGCAGAGAGTCCGATATGGGACTCGATCCCAGGACCCTGGTACCATGACCGAAGACAGAGGCTTTAACCCACTGAGCCACCTAGGTGGCCCCCCTCTTGCTTCTTGAAATTAAAAACCATTTTTTGTTGAAACACAACTTATACACAATAAATAAAATGTACAGAAATTAAGTGTACAGTTGAACTAGTTTTAAACAATTGTACATAGTTATGTGACCATCACTCAACTGGATACAGACTATTTTTACCATTTAATCCTAGGAGATTTTCTTGTGCTTCTTTCTAATAAATTCCCCTGCCAACCCAAGCTGCCACTTTCTGATTTTTTTTGTCAACCATGAATTAGTTTTCCCTTTTCTTAGATTTTATATAAATGGAATCATGTAGTGCCTCTTTTGTAACTGGTTTATTTTGCTCAAGAAAATATTTTTCAGGAGTTCATTCCTGTTTATTGCTAATATTTTATCATCTGTATCTCTACAGTCTGTTTATCCATCAACAACGTTGGGCACTTTTAGGCCATTATGAATTAAGACTACTAAGATCATTCTTGTACGGGTTTTGTTTTGTCTCGCTTTGCTTTTTTTAAGTTCATTTGCATTTGTTACAAACTTTTAAAGCAGAATGTGACTTGAACACTGCATTTCCACTCACAGAACTTGCTGAGTTACTTTTTGAGCAGCTTTACAGCACACCTAAATAGGCTTATAATTTTGCTAAACAACGCTCTTCTTTGGAAAACATACCATATAGATAATTATTCCCATCAAGTTGGTTCAGTTTAACATATGAGTTTCTAGGTGCCTGGTACATGCAGCTGATAACTATAGGGGATAGAGGATTTAAAAAATATTGGTTAAAAGTTGTTTTAACCAATATTTTTCTTTTAAACATCAAGGTATAGCTCAGAACACTTTAGTGACAAAAAATTTGGTCCTTACTAAGGAATCTGCTTGACTGCTAAACATTTTTTTTTTAAGATTTTATTTATTTATTTATTTGACAGACAGAGATCACAAGTAGGCGGAGAGACAGGCAGAGAAAGAGGAGGAAGCAGGCTCCCTGCTGAGCAGAGAGCCTGATGCAGGGCTCCATACCAGGACCTGGGATCATGACAGGAGCCAAGGGCAGAGGCTTTAACCCACTGAGCCACCCAGGGGCCCTGATTCCTAAACACTTTAGACCACACAGTCAACATTAGTTTACATACATCTTAAAATAAATGTTACCTTGTTCCATTAAAATAAGCCAGTGTGGAACTAGGAATGAAAAAGGAGCTGGGCTTTAGTTCCTAAATATCACAGCATCTCACTCACAAAGAAATCTTATCTTCCCCTTAAATAGTTCTTGCCATGTCATAGAGATTTTTAAAATATTAACAAAAAATAAAGAAAAACATCCTTGAAATATATTATCCCCCCCAAAAGAAAATATATTACCATAAGGAATAACGATAAAGTATTGAATATATGTACAAATAATTCTTGGGGCAGCACTTATTCTGCTTCTTCCATACGTGATATGTTGTCATCTCCTTTGAGGGGCAACATCTCTTTGGTTATGACAACATTGCCAGTATCACAAGTAGCGTCCTCTTCATCAATACCAAGACCAGATTTGGTCATCCTGTAGATTCTGGTAACATGTGTCTGAGGAGTTGCTTTTGACATATATTTTTATCTCTATTGGTTGAATACCTGGAAGCAGTGTAGTTAAACATAAACCCATGATAACCTAGTACAAGGCAGGTGCATGTACAAAACTTAAGAGAAACTGGAAAACAATTTTTCTGAATGGTTGTATCATTTTACATGCCCACTCCACAATGTGTGCATGTCCAAGTTACTCCAGTTGTGCTTCTGCCCTGGCTTTGAATCAAGGTACATCTTTTTTTTTTTTTTTTGGAAATTAATATATAATGTATTATTTTTTTCAGGGATACAGGTCTGTGATTCATCAGTCTTACATAATTCACAGCATTCACTATAGCACATAGCCTCCCCAATGTCCGTCACCCAGTCACCCCATCCCTCTCCAGCAGCCCTCAGTTTGTTTCCTGAAATTAAGAGTCTCTTATGGTTTGTCTCCCTCTCTGATTTCACCTTGTTTCACTTTTCCCTCTCTTCCCCGATGATCCTCTGTCTCATTTCTCAAATTCCTCATATCAGTGAGATCATATGATAACTGTCTTTCTCTGAGTGACTTATTTCACTTATCACAATACCATTTAGTTCCATCCATGTCACTGCAAATGAATCAAGGTACATCTTAACATTATCAATTATGTCACTCACATTTGAGGCTAATTTATTATATAGGAAAACAATTGACTTTTGTATATTACAACTTTGCTGTAATCACTTACCAGTTTCAGTTTTTGTTACATCAGTGATCATGTCATCTGTGAAAAAAGAAGAGTTTCATTTCTTCTTTCCCAATATGTATACTGTTTATTGCCTTTCTTGCCTTATTACATTAGCAAGGACTTCCAGTACAATGTTAAAAAGGAGCAATGAGAGGGAACATCCTTGTCTTGGACCTGATCTTAGTGGGAAAGCTTTGACTCTCTCAGTCTTAAGTAAGATGTTAGCTGTAGGAGTTTTGTACATAGTCTATCAAGTTGAGAAATTTCCCCTCTATTCCTAGTTTACTGAGTTTTTATAATAAATGGATGTTGCATTTTGTCAGATGTTTTTTCTGCATCTTTTGATATGATCATGCGATATTTCTTTTTTTAGTGTGTTAATATGATAGATTCCATTAATTGATTTTTAAATTTTGAACCAGCCTTGCATACCTGGGATAAATCCCTCTCAGTCATGGTATATAATTCTTTTTATGCTCTTTTGGATTCCACTTGTTAATTTTCAATTTGCTGAAGATTTTTGCTTCTGTGTTCATGAGAAATATTGGTTTGTAGTTTTCTTGTAATGTCTTTATCTGGTTTTGGTATTAGAGCAATCCTGGCTTCTTAGAATGAGTTAGGAAGTATTCCCTCTTCTTCTATTCTGTGAAAGATATAGCAAAGAATTGGTACAATTTCTTCCTTAAATTGGTAGAAATTACCAGTCAAACCATCTGGGCCTAGAGCTTTCTGTTTTGGAAGGTTTTTAATTATTGATTCAATTTCTTTAATAGCTTTTGGCCTATTTAGATAGTGTATTTCTTCTTGCATGAGTGTTTTAGCCTATTGTGTCTTTCAAGGAATTGGCCCATTTTATATAGATGATCACATATATGGGCAGAGTTGTTATTCTTCCGTTTAGAAAGAATATAATATGCCCCTCCACTTAGATAAATGGTAGCAAATTATATGACTTTTCTCTTTCTTGGTCTCCTCTTAGTAACATGCACAACTTGTCTTTTAAGGACTGGTAGAATAGTGTGTTTATTTGAACTATGAAGACACACACTTTCTGACCCCATTCAGTCTGGGTAACTGCCTTACAGAATCAAGTTGTTTCTTAGCTTCATTACAATATAAATGCTTTTTCATGTGCTTAACGTAGGCAGTGGTAGATCCAGGTATGCTCTCAAAGGGCAGAAACTAGTTCCATCTCACTTACCAAGTAAAATTTTAAACTTCATTTGTTTAGGGGCATTTTATGAGATTTGGATCTAGTTTTAGGCAGGAGTAGAGAAGTAGGTAGAAAGATAGGTGCCCCGTAAATAGTATTACTTCCTATTGACGATTTTTTGAGAAATATTTTTATTATACATGTTTCACAGTTATACATGCATTTTCTTTTCTTTTTTTCTTTTTACAGTCACAGGATTTGATCTGTGGGGTGCGGTAGTGGCAACAGGGGTGGTCTGTACATTCTACTGCACACTGGTATGTCAAGAACCTTATTTCTTCTTTCACTCTACCAACTGTTTTGCAAAGTTGAAAATTCTAATAGTTGTGTTCTGCAGACTAGATTGTTTGTATGTCCTCTCCTACTCTTACCACCCACAGTGTAACTTTTTTATAAGAAAGAGTCCAGCTGGGGAAAAATTTGATTCTTTATAGAGCACTGATTATAACTGAAACTTTTTTCTTTTACTTGAACCATTGCAGTGGTCCTGAGTCTTGTCTCCTAATTCACCCTTACTATTGCTAAATTATTATATTTGTGTTCATACTATTCCTCAGCTTAGAAACCTAAGATATATTGCATGGAGCACTGGGTATGGTGCATAAACAATGAATCTTGGAACACTGAAAAAACAAAATCAAATTAAAAAAAAAAAGAAATGTAGGGTAGTTTCCCATTGCCTAAAGGCAGGAATCGCAGTGAAAATATGTAACAACCAGATAGTATGGACACTGGTATTATAATGGATGCTAGTTTCTAGAAGTGGTGCAACTCTTATGACATATCTGACATAATAAGTCTTAAGTCTTTAGTGGATTTCTTTTAGAAGATGGGGATCTCAGGGAGGGGATAGTTCAGCCAAGGACATAGGGACTGGAGAGAGACACTGGGAAGTTTATGTCAGTGGCTAGTACAAAACAATTTTAGTATGTCAACAACTGGTATGACATTCTGTGTGCATACTTGATTGAATATCAGCCCTGCCTATAGGATAAAATCTATGACGTTGTCTTTTGCAGTTTCATTCTGGCCACATTCAACATGTCATGGACTTTGAATTCTTTGTGCTTTTGTCCATGCTGTTTTCTCTTCTGGGATGACCTTCCATCTTCACCTCTGCTTCTGTCTGAAAGGTTGGCTTAAATCACACCTCTTTTGAAGGTTCTCCCAACCTTACTGTCTATTACCTTAAGTGTATTCCTTGGCCAAGATCTATGTTTTCATTATTCTTGTCCAGCATAATATATAAGCATGTAGATGATAATAATGTCTGATAAGAGCATTAATCCTAATATTTTTTTCCCTCAAAGGGTGGTCTTAAAGCAGTTATCTGGACAGATGTTTTTCAAGTTGGGATCATGGTGGCTGGATTTGCATCTGTGATTATACAGGCTGTAGTGATTCAAGGTGGAATCAGCAATATTCTAAATGATTGCTATAATGGTGGAAGATTAAACTTCTGGAAGTAAGTTGCTATTTATCTCCTGGTCAATAGAACACTCCTTTTGTTTTTTTCTTTCCTATAAAAATAATCTCATCATTGAAGTAGTAGATTTACATCAGAAAACAAATAGATTGCTAAGAATGTGGTATGAAAAATTGAAGCTGGTATGTTAATGTGTGAGGGGTTTCTACCAGGTCTTTAAGGGGTTAAAGCAGTCAGATGGCTGCTTAGTTACATAGAATGTAACTTCCTTCTGAGAAAAGATTGATAGCAAAAGAGCATTTTTCTTCTAGATATTAAAATCTGGAATTGGTCAAACGGTGGGGTAGTGTAATTAGGGAAGAGGGAGTGGAGAAATAAGAAAAGGAAACCTCTTAAGAGAAAAACACTAAAGGATCATGCTGTCATTCTGACAGTTCTTTGTTTCGAGCAGCCTAGAGAATTTTTCTATTGATATTGCCCTGGCAATATATATTATTATATTTCATAATTATATATGTACAAATATTTTATAATATTATATATTATTTCTAGAGTATTGACTAGAAAATTTATGACTAATGCCTCAAGTGTCAGTATATTGTACAATATAGCATATCCTCAACAGCTATTTAGTTTTCCTAGAGAAAAACCAGTGGAGAAACTAGATATTTCATCAGAAATATATCACACAGCTTAGAGGAATATTTAAAACACCTTTTGGTGTGGAGCAGTAGTGCCATTCTTGTTATCATGTTCAATGTGGGGAGGGGCTCATTTTCATATGGACTGGCTTATTTCCTCTTCAAGCAGTCTTATTTTGAGAGTGGCAAGCTTAAATCACTGGCAAGAAGAAAGAAAAAAGCATTTCTTACTTGGTGACTCTCTTCTAGTTTTCCGAAAATGGTGCTAATGTTTGAGAAGAGCCTTTTCAGAAATTGGTCAAGGACAATGTGTTAATTGCAGAGATAAGTTGAATTATGATGTGTCAACTTCCACTATTTTCAATAATTGCTTTTTAACCTCAATACTGAGATTCCAAGGAAGAGCACCTCCAGTTATCCTAGCCTGGGCATTATTCCATTCCTTAGTTGTGGCAGAACAGGACATATTATTGACAACCATTTAGACTACTTTATGGTGAAATGGTCATTTCCCCAAAGCAGATTGGGTTGCTGTTACTAGAGGACAAGAGAATGGATACAGAGAAGCAGAAAAAACTAATGGGCACTCAGAAGATCTTGCTTATTCCTAAATTTCCTAGTAGGCGAGGCTGAGGGGAGAGGATGTAGAATCATTAATTTTTCTGCAAGATAACTCTCACTTTGTACAAAGGCAGCCCATATTGCTTCATTGAAGTGACAAGTTATACACCAGTAAGATATTACTAAATGTAAAAGATTAGACACTTTTATGACCTTCACTTTGGAGGATTCCAACTATTAAATAATAATGAAAAGCCTTATTGCATATCTCTTGTGTGTCTGTTTGAGAATATTGGTGGGCAAAATACCTGCTCTTGTGGTGATAAAGCAAGAGAAGGATTTTGTGTTGGTATTGTCTGTATGGTTATAGTTGTCATACATATTTTGTATGGCCTAAAACCACTAAATTGGGTATTCTAAATCTTGTCTTACTTCCTTCAAGTAGATTCCTGAAACCTTTTGGCTCTTGACTTCCATCAGTTAATATAGTAGCTGTTTTCTCTATGTGTTAAAGGGTCAACACCCTTGAAACACTTAACTTTGATAGGAAGTGTTAGATAATGGAGTAGATTATCTATATTTCCATAGGAATGCTGGGATATACATGAAATCTGAGTACTTAATTCATCTTAAATATAAGATTGAAATGGATTTTCAGAATTTCATAATTTTTAGAAACTTTCTATGAAAGCCAATTTTGCAGAAATTTGTCAAACTTATATTGCGTATCATGGATGAACAGAATCATTCCTTCCTAGATAATGCATTAATAAGAGTTAAAACACATATTCAATACAGAAGTTGAGCTTTCTTTGTGACAATATTTTGGACTTAAGTACATGCATTTAGTGACTTTTCACTATTAGCATTTAGCTTGTGCACACAGCATTTAAGAAAGTATGATTATAATGACATGGTAATTTTAGAAGATGAAAGCCTTTAAACTGCATTAATTGAGTTCTTGAGCTTGAATATAAATTAGAAATATGACTGTACATGTGTTAGGAGAGAAATTATATATGCAAAGTATGTAGGTTTTGTGTTCATTTCAGTACCATATCTATTGCTATGATGCACTTAGGAACCTTATTCCCTTTATTGCTCTCTCTCTTTTTAGTTTCATGCTCTTCTCTGATTATAGCACAGCAGACTTATTTAAATAACAATTTCCTAAGGCCACTGGAGAACAATTTTTATGAAAGCTCAGAATAATTAGAACATTTGTTTTCCTTCAGTCCCATCCAGAATTTCCAATTCTCTGAAAGTATCCATTTTTATTTCATTGAACTTAAGTTAGGAATATTTTGCCTTTTTTATTATTTAATAAATTTCTACCTATTTACATCTGTATGCATATTTATATAGATACACATTGCTTGCTTCCAAAAGATATTCTAGGATTTTCTGTAGTTTTTTGCTTATAGTTAAAATTTGTTTTCTGTTTCTTTTCATTTAGTTTTGATCCAAATCCTTTGCAAAGACATACATTCTGGACAATTATTATAGGAGGGACCTTCACATGGACTAGCATCTATGGTGTCAACCAATCCCAAGTACAGAGATATATTTCCTGTAAAAGCAGGTTCCAGGCAAAAATGTAAGCCAAACTCTGGTATGGAAATCATTAATAACCTTCAGTGTCTTTATTGAAACTTGTTAAGTAGTCAAGCTTTGCTCAGTTTTAAGCCTTTTGTATCATGAAATTCCAAGAAATAAATTATATACTTAGTTATAAAAGAATTAAGTGTATTTTAAATCAGATATTTGAAATATTTATATGAATTATTAAGTAAAATAAATCCTATTAACTAAGTAGGCATTTATTGTGTATCTATTTGTATAAGGAGTTATGGAGGATAAAAATTAGAATTATATGGCTCTTCTAATGAAGGAACTTAACATCTAGTTATGAAAACATATACAAGTATGCAAAAAGTGAAATAACCCTAGAAAGGTATCACAGTTCTATGGAACAATATAATGATAGAAGAAATGGTCAAGGGCATTATATTGCCAGATATGCTGGTATATTTTATTTTTAGACATAGTCATGGGTTTATAACTCTGCTCTAATACTTGCTATTACTCTACTCTAATACATTTGAGTGGCCAGTTACTTGGTCTCCCTGAGTCCCAGTTTCCAAATGTACAAAATGAGCATAAGAAATATTATACATCTCAGGAGAGGTATTGTAAAATGTGCCTGGCACACACTTGGTAGTGGTCCAGTAAATGTGACTTCAAATCATAGGATGTGCAGGCAGAGATTGGGTGAGAGATTCCTGTCAACCAAGCAGATCCTGAATAATGACCATATATGGGCAGGTAGAGAATAGTGGGAGAGCATTCCATATAGACATATATTTGGACACAGTCCAGAGGTCAGAAGGATGACGTGATCGGGGAATTCTAAATCCAGTCTTGGCTTGAGCAAAGAATATAAATGGTGACTGGTTCTATCTCAGGAGGCCTTAGATCAGTATGGTGACCCCTGCTCCCCATGCTGATAGATAAAGCTGACTGGCCCATATGCATTTAAGATCTTAAGAGTTATAAATAGATTAAGAGTAACTGGGTGGTTGGAGTAGGACAAGGAATGGCAATTAAATTTCTATTCAAAGAACATGAAAATATTGTGATGTCACATGTCATAACCCAATATATTGAGAGTAAATAGGTTTAGACATTATTTGTATTTGGAAAATTCAATAGGAGACAAACCATAAGTGACTCTTAATCTCACAAAACAAACTGAGGGTTGCTGGGGGGAGGGGGTTTGGGAGAAGGGGGTGGGATTATGGACACTGGGGAGGGTATGTGCTTTGGTGAGTGCTGTGAAGTGTGTAAACCTGGTGATTCACAGACCTGTACCCCTGGAGATAAAAACATATGTTTATAAAAAATAAAAAATTAAAAAAAAAAAAGATCTACACAAATATCAGCACAGTAACTGAATATAGAGCCCCCCAAAAGTGAGCTTAAGTGTTCTGGTATTTTAAGGAAATTTGAAGGAATGTAATTTATACATCCAGTGATCCACTGGACTTTAAATCTATACTAGAGCTAGTGCATCTCCAAATTTAATTATGCATATGCTCTTCTGTTTCTTTGGGAACATGAAACTCAAAGGCCCAATTTTATAACTAAGAGACCAGCATTAGAGCCTTGAGCTTTCTTAATAAGAAACAATTTCCTTTGGAATGGCCCTCAGCTGACTCCCTGAGCTGAGAGGAACCATTTTCTCCTACTTTTTAACTGTGGCTCCATGAGAAGAATGAATCCCAGTCAAAAAGTGAAGACCTCCACAAATAAGTGAAACCATATGATAATTGACTCTCTCTGCTTGACTTATTTCGCTCAGCATAATCTCTTTGAGTCCCGTCCATGTTGCTACAAAAGTTGGGTATTCTTCCTTTCTGATGGAGGCATAATACTCCATAGGGTAGAGAGGAGAAGGGAGTTGGGGTAAATTGGAAGGGGAGGTGAATAATGAGAGACTATGGACTCTGAAAAACAATCTGAGGGGTTTGAAGTGGCGGGGGAGTGGGAGGTTGGGGTACCAGATGGTGGGTATTATAGAGGGCACGGACTGCATGGAGCACTGGGTGTGGTGAAAAAATAATGAATACTGTGATGCTGAAAATAAATAAATTAATTAAAAAAATAAAAATAAAAAAAAAGTTAAGACCTACTGACATTGACCAATAAGTGATCTATTTGAGTGGTATTAAAGTCAAATAAAACTATATAGTAAAGTATTAGACTCCTTTGTGAACAAGGGTATGTGAGCAGGAAAGTGTCTGGATATATTTTCTGGTGATTTGGAGATGAGCTGTAGTTACTTAGGCTATTTTTAGCCAATAGCAAAACATAGAGTAAATTTAGTCAATCAAGGGAAAAGTTTAGCAATCTGTTGTTTGGTACCTATTGAAGGTGCATTCTCCTGAAACAGACTCTGAAATGGAGGTTGGCATGCCAGAGACTGTGGGGGAATCACCACCTGTAGAAGAAAGAGAAGAGAAGGAAACAGAATTGGCCAAAGAGAGAAGTTGGATTGTAATGCTGTTTCTCAGCCCAGCCTTAGGGGAAGCCCTAATGCTGAACTGACTCCAGATTTGTCCTAGGTTAGGGTAAGGAGACTGATCCTTTAAAATTCTGAATCTAGTAAATCACCAGGTTTACACACTTCACAGCACTCACCAAAGCACATACCCTCCCCAATGTCCATAATCCCACCCCCTTCTCCCAAACCCCCTCCCCCCAGCAACCCTCAGTTTGTAGTCACTGGACACAGGTACCCCAAGGAAGGAGGCATGGCTTTGAGGACGGTACCTCTCTTCCACCTAAGGCAGCATTTTACAGTATTCACTACAGCACTACGGGGAAAAAGAAATGAGGACATCATAGTGAGAACAATGTTTACTATTCACTTGATTATTAAGGCATAGAATTCGGTGCCATTAGCACTCATAATGTCAATAATTACCATTTAACAAATGTTATTACATGCCAAGCACTGTGCTATGTAATACAGACTATTTCATCTAATGTTAAAACTCTGCAAGGTAGGCATCATTATCTGTAGGTATAAATGAAGAAGCTGAGGATCAGAGAAGCTAAATTACTTGCCCAGGGTCATATATGGTAGATGGAACCAAGATTTATGTTCAGGTCCGAGTCCAGTACTGTTCTTCTGGAACACAAACCATGTATTATGATGCTGAACACTGTTGGAGAAGATACCTGTTCAAGGAATGCAGGTTTGCCTCTCATACTTACTAGGTGATATTGCAAACCACATTTAAACAAGTTCAGTGGGTTTCTATGTAGGTGCTAACAGTGGTTAGCAGTTTTTAACTCTATTACTTTAAAAAGGAAAAATGAGTAATAGTTACTGGTCTGTTGACCATTAAAAATCTTTACTTCATGACCGGAAGCCCTGAAGTAGTATAACTGGATATCATTATAAAGCTGATAATGCCCGTGGAACTCTGACCAGAAGGATACACACATCTATTCAGTAAAGAAGCCTCCACCTATTCCAAGTATTTTGAAATATATTGTTGATTGACAGCACAAGCAGAAGGTTAGGCTAGAATAAAATAGAAAGCATTTTTGATAACCAAAAGATTCTGTGCATTTATTGAGTAATCATGAAGGTCTCTTCTATGTATGTAACAAGTTTCCTATTTTTGGGATGGAAATTACAAATATCATTTGCTGGTTTGTTTTCATTTCCTTAGGTCTCTCTACATCAATCTTCTGGGACTCTGGGCAATCCTTGTCTGCTCAGTGTTATGTGGGCTTGCCCTGTATTCCAGGTACCATGACTGTGATCCTTGGACAGCCAAGAAAGTATCTGCACCAGACCAGGTTTAGTACCATGTCTTTCTTACATGTGTATTAATGTTATCAGAAAGCTTATTGGTTTGGGAGGAAAGAGTATTCATGTTTTTATAGAGAAAGAGCAAATGACTACAATATAATCATCTTTAATTTCTAGAAAGCATTTGGTAAAAATTTATTTTAGCATATATAGCAAGAAGAAAGAATGCTGTATCCAAGATTAAAATATTGAAATACCTGGAAAATTCCAAGCCAAGTGTTAAAGAGAACTAGGTCAACACTCGAAATAGAAATGTAAATACAGTTAAAGAAAAAAAACTATATACAAACCATGGTAGTGTAAAACATTTTGTGAATATTCTTCAATCACTTTTTTATCAACAGCTTACCTTCCAGTTTTTAAATGATAGAGAAACAGATCTAATGAGTGAACATTTATAGAGTACCAACCAAACAGCGAGAGAATGTGTCTAGAGCTTTGCGTGCTTTCTCTCTTTTAATTCTCATAACCCAGTAATTCTAAATCTAGAGATGAGGAAATGAGTGACTCTCAGAGAGGTTATATTACTTTCTCAAGGTCATAGGGCTGATAAATAGGTATAGCTGCAAGAATTCATCATACTGTCATAAGTGCTTTATATAAACTTCAACTTTGAATCCTTAAAGCTACACACTGAGATAGATGCTCTGATTATATCCCTTTCAGAGAATGAGAAAACTGAGGCACAGACAAGCTATGTAATAGCTAGTAAACCTGGAACCAGAATTCAAGTTCAGGCAGGCTGTCACCAGAGTCCTAACTTTGAACCCCTATGCTGTATACCACCTTTCAGAAAGTGTAGCTAGAATTCAAACCCAGGACCGCTAGACTCCAAAGCTTGGGTTCTTGCCAAAATTATGTTCTAAGACTTGCTTGTAAATCAAGTGCCCAGAAGACTCATTAGATTGAAGATAGACTGAATTTTGTGTTGACATAAATGCATCACATACTCCTAGAAAAATAATGCAGTTTTGTGGGGCTAGAAAATGAGAACCTCCTTGAGCTGTGCGTCTCAACTCTATGTTCACATGTGTCCTCCTGTCAATAAATAGATCTTTCCTATTTGCTCAGAGAATCTAAGAATCATGTTTACTTTGAAGTTAGATGCACTCTTCCCCTTATATGCTCTCTAGTGAAGAATGTTTTGTCTGTAGTTTATATCATGAAGATAATAGGGATGTTAAAAATGTTTCTCATATTATCTTTCCCTATCCCTAGATGACAACAGCAAAAAATATCTATAGCTTCCTACCCTTGAGACTCCTTGCCTTAGAATGCATTCAGGGGTGTCTTGCATGCATCCACTTTTAGAGAGCCTGTACTGAATTTTTTTTTTTTTAAGATTTTATTTATTTACTAGACAGAGATCACAAGTAGGCAGAGAAGCAGGCGGAGAGAGAGAGGAGGAAGTAGGCTCCCTGCTGAACAAAGAGCCTGATGCAATGCGGGGGTGAATCCCAGGACCCTGGGATCATGACCTGAGCCCAAGGCAGAGGCTTTAACCCACTGAGCCACCCAGGCACCCCTGTACTGAATTTTTTAAAAAGAAAGAGGTTTCGGGGCACCGAGTGGCTCAGTTGTCAAGCTTCTGCCTTTGAGTCAGGTCATGATCCCAGTGTCCTGGGATCAAGCCCCGCATAGGGAGGGTTCCTTGCTCAACTGGAAACCTACTTCTTCTTCTCTACCCTCTGCTTGTGTTTACTCTCTAGCTGTCTCTGTCAAATAAATAAATAAAATCTTAAAAGAAAAAAAAAGAAAAGAAAAAGAAAATTTCCTCCTGATTGGATGATTCCGGTATTGTATTGATTATTGAGGAGTTAATGCAATTAGCATTTCCTAGGGATACAATGCACATAAGGCCCAGTAGTAGAAAGTCAGGTCAAAATCTTAACCAAGGAGAACAAAGATGTATTTCTGCGACACTCTGCTGGAGCTCACCCTGAGGAAGAAAGATTAGTGTCTAGATAGAGTTTTACTATTTTTCTATCAGTCTTACCTTGCTGGACCTATACCTGAGGGGGCCAGTCCGAATATGAAATATCACCCCCGAGGACTTTTGAGAAAATTGATATTAGGGTAGAGAATTTTAGGTCTTGTTATCACAGTAACAATGGAAATAATGTTTAAGTATGGAATACTGCTTGAAGTTACACTTTTAAGATATCTTGGGAACACTGGGTCTTGATTTCATATAGAGATAAGTTCTGTTCCTTCTGAGACTAAAAAATTAGTAAGCTTTGGATGAAGTGGAAACATTTGTAAAATGACTAAACACTGACCCTTGTAACATTGGAGCTTGTTTGTCTACATACTGTAACAAACTTTGTCAAATGAAATCAGAAGAGGCTGATGAGATAGGACATGACATCCACTCTTTACTATTGGAGAAGGACTTGAAAATGTTTCAGTGCAAGTGAGAGGAATTTTCCTAGAATATTATCCTCCTAGGATCCTTTTAATTTAAAAATCAGTTTTGCCAGAAGACTATCATGTGACATAGTACTGAAGTAATAAACCTTCCTATCCTTATTTAATATTATCTTTTAAAAAGTAACTTATCAGAAAGTAAGTTGGTATCAGGAACTTTTTTTTTTATTTAAATAGGGCTAATAGTTTTGTCGTATTGTATTGTATTGTATTCTTTCAGTGTTCCAAGATTCATTGTTTATGCACCACACACAGTGCTCCATGCAATACGTGCCCTCCTTAAAACCCACCACCAAGTTCACCTAACCTCCCACGCCCCTCCCCTTTCAAACCCTCACCATGAGAGACTGTGGTATCAGAAGCAAATTTCAGGAACTTCCCAAGGTTACTCTCTACTTGTCACTATGTCTCATACTATATGCAGCTATAATTATACTTTCAGTCCTGGGCAGTGATTAAAGTTCACAAAGGTCTTTGAGTTATCTGTAAAGTTAACTTAAGTTACTTAAGCATAGAGGTATGTAAAATATTTCCTTTAAATTGATTTATTATTCCAAAGAATGAGAACAGCTACCTTTTATCAGGCATTTACTGTATTCCATGTACTATACTAAGAGCTTTACATAGATGATATAATTTAACTTTTATAACAAGTCTGTGAGGTTAGTTTTAGTACCCCTGCTTTACAGATGAAGAAACTAAGTCTTAGAGAAGTAACAAAGACCACTTCTGTCTGAATCCAGACCCTGTGTTCTTAACTACTCTGCTATTATTTTAAGTATTAGCAATAAAAGAGTTTAATTTTTCATATTTAGAAATTTAAATTATATGGAATAGGTTCCTTTAGTTCTTGAAGAACACAAGATAAATGAGGCATTAATTAATTTTATTTGATAGCAAATAGCACTCAGAAGTAAATTTTGGAATTTTTTTCAGCTCATGCCTTATTTGGTGCTGGACATTCTGCAAGATTTTCCGGGACTTCCTGGACTTTTTGTGGCCTGTGCTTATAGTGGAACATTAAGGTATAAACTATGACTCTAATAATACATGGTTTTCCCGTTGGGATCTTTCTTTTGTTATTGGATATTTTGGGGGATAAAGCTGAATTCTGTATATGAGCACCAGTGTCCCAAAGCGGGTAATCTACTCCATGTATTTTCTCTGTTGTTCTTACTTTTATCCATGTGAACTATCAGTCTATTAACCTCAGTCTCCACTTTTAACTTGGGCTCTAGACTGCAATACATCATCACATACTATGTAAGGTCATCATAAAAATGATCAATTGATGGTAGTGTTCACTGATTATCAAAAAGGGATGCCTACAGTCTTAGTTTAAACTGTATGTATATCTAAACATGGTCAAATGGAAAATTAGAATTAAATCTCCTATTACATGCTGAATAATATACACTGTCCAAAGAATCTTGTTCTGCCTTTCAGCTTACTCATTGTACTTTTTTCCAGTGTTTGTGCCAGGGAATGAATTCTTATTACTAACATGTACAGTGTTTGTTAGTGAGGATCCAGGAAATTAATAGTATTGATATTTATGGCATATGTTTCTGAGGATTTATGACAGTCCTTTCTATGCACAAAAAGGAATATATTTTAAAGTCATTATATAGTAGTACTATGTAGTCTGTGTAAATTCTCTCCATAGACACTAAGGATTTATTTCAAAGTGGAAGCAACATAAAATTCTTCTCCTCACTATCAACCCTATGGATGTTGCCTGAATCATTCTTGGATGATAGCAGCTTCCAGAAAGAGGGTGTTGTAATCATTAAAAATATAGTAGAAATCTGGTTATAATGACAGTTTGGTTCCCCCTTTCTTATTCCTACTTAAAGTACTATCAAAGTTAAAATATTGTAAATCAAAAGATTGATTTTTCTCTTACAGCACAGTGTCCTCCAGTATTAATGCTTTAGCAGCAGTAACTGTGGAAGATCTAATTAAACCTCACTTCAGATCGCTCTCAGAAAGGTCTCTCTCTTGGATTTCCCAAGGAATGAGTGAGTTTCCATTTTCATGATCCCATTTTACCTTGAGGAGATGATTTTTAGAAATACCAGAAATCTTGGGCACCTCGGTAGCTCAGTTGGTTTAAGCAACTGCCTACTGCTTGGGTTGTGATCCTGGAGTTCTGGGATTGAGTTCTGCATCGGGCTCCCAGCTCCCTGGGGAGTCTGTTTCTCCCTCTGACCTTCTACCCTCTCATGCTGGCTCGCTCTCTCTCAAATAAATAAATAAATAAATAAATAAATAAAATATTTAAAAAGAAAAAAGAAATACCAGAAATCTTTTCCATGGAAGATATAGAGTAAGAACCTATGAGTGTTAATGTATATATATATATATATATATATATATATGCATGCCTAAATGTAGTCATGCTGTATTTGCAATCAAGATTTGAGAGACACTTCAAGCAATTAATTGTCAGGGGACCACGAAGAACAATATCCAGGGGTCCTTATTTTTTTTTTAAGTTTTAACTTAAATTCCAGTTGATTAACATACAGTGTAATATTAGTTTCAATGATTCAACACTTCCATACAACACTCAGTGCTCATCATGACAAGCGCAGTCCTTAATCCCCATCACCTATTTCATGCATCCTTCTACCCACCTCCCTTCTGGTAACCGTCAGTCTGTTTCTTGATTTGCCTCCCTCTTTTCCCCCGTCTGTGCTTGTTTGTTTTATTGTTAAATTCCACATATGAGTGAAGTCATACGGTATTTGTCTTTCTCTGACTGACTTATTTCACCTAGCATTATATACTCTAGCTCCATCTATGTCGTTATAAATGGCAAGATTTCATTCATACCACATTGTCTTTATCCATTCATCAGCTGATGGACACTTAAGCTGTTTCCATAATTTAGCTACTATAGACAATGGTGCTATAAACATTGGGGTGCATGTATCCCTTCAAATCAGAATTTTTGTATTCTTCAGGTGAAGACTTAGTACTGCAATTGCTGGCTCATAGCGTAGTTCTAATTTTAACCTTTTGAGGAATCTCCATACTCTTTTCCACAGCGACTGCACCAGTTTGCTTTTCCACCACAAGTGCAGGAGAGTTTGCCTTTCTCCATATCTTTGCCAACACCTGTTGTTTCTTTTGTTGTTGATTTTAGCCATTCTGACAGGTGTGAGGTGATATCTCATTGTGGTTTTGATTTGTTTACCTGATGATGAGTGATGTTGAGCATCTTTTCAGGGTCCTTATTTGGCTATCCTTTTTTCACTTCTTCCTATCCCAAATCTATGTTAAAATTCTTAGCCACAGAAAAAATTCAACCCTTTTCCTTTCCAAACTTTAGCCAACAGTTTTAAGAAATACCCTTAGTTTGGAGCCAAGAACCACATTTTTCTTCTTTATTACATAAGAGAGCACCATCAGCTTAAAGTACAGAACACTGGTGTACACAACTGATAAATTATCGAACACTACATCTGAAATTAATGAGGTACTATATGTTAGCTAATGGATTTTAAATAAAAAAAGAAAACCTAACCCCCCCCCAAAATAGAGTAAATAGTCTGTGTGTATGAATTAAAGATAAAGAAACAAAGTATTAGGATTTTTGACCCGTCTTGGTTGTCTATCCTATCTGTACATGTAGACTGCCCTGGAGATAGTCAATTATATTGTACAAGAAATGTTCAACTTCTATTAATAGGTTATAGGATCTTATTAGGGGTTAAATATCAGTTGCATGGAAATGTTTAAAGACCCCAGTTTCCAGATGTCCCAAAAGTACCAACTGGACTCAAAGGAATCCGGTTACTGTACTTCATTCTTTGTGTTTGAAATTTTGGTTATATGTATTCTAGAATGAATGAGTAACAAACTTATTTTTAAAAAGAATGTTTAACTTCAACTGAGTAAGACTAATAGACTGTCAAAGAAATAGTAAATAATATTCTATTTTGAACCATAATTCTATATGTAATCATCTTGACTATAGCCTGGAATAAATACTTAATTTATATTCTTTGGTGTCCCTTAAATTTAAATAACATTGCACCATCTTATTATGTGCCTAATTTTCATCCTGGAGCATAATTTCAGAATGATACAATGCTTCCTAAAGAGTATTTAGATTGGTTCATTATAGGATTATTGAAGCTATATGCTTTTAAATAGAAACTTTTGAAGCCAGACAGACCGTCTTGCTTTACCAATTTGTTTGCCTCAAGCAAACCCAATAACTCAATACAGCTCGAATTTTTTTGTATGAAAAATATTGCAAAAGTATTAATCTTGCAAGTTCTATGAGATTTAGAGATAATGTGTATAAAATAAGAAGCACTAGCTGGTGCTCAAGGAAGGATGTTGATGGTAATTAATAACAAATCAACTCTACTAGTGTAGATGAGGTTTTCATTGACTTTGAAGAATTATATAAAGTCATTATCTTGAGGTATGAACAGTAGGGACATCATAAAGAAGAACATGGAAAGTAATTTGTATGTGTTCCCATTAACTTTGAATACCAAAACCCCATAGTGGTGACCATTCATGAGCTATCAGATATAGAAGAATCAAACTATATATGTTGGAAATACTATTTACACTAGGATTTGGAGGCTTAAAAAATCATTGTAACATGAGCTCTATGTAAAAACTTAATATAAGTTTTCCATTCAGGTTCAATAAGGTTATTTACCCAATATACTTAACAAAGATGTGACTTCTAGTGTAAATTAGATGTAATGAATGTACTGATTTTATAATGAGCAAAGTTATTACTCTTTTTATGTTTTGATTTTTTTTAAAGATTTTATTTATTTGACAGAGAGAGATCACAAGTAGACGGAGAGGCAGGCAGAGAGAGATAGAGGGAAGCAGGTTCCCTGATGAGCAGAGAGCCCGATGTGGAACTCGATCCCAGGACCCTGAGATCATGACCTGAGCCGAAAGCAGCGGCTTAACCCACTGAGCCACCCAGGCACCCTGTTTTGATTTTTTTTTTGTGTGTGGGAAATTATATTGACTGATTCCAGGTGATTTGTGCTAAATGAAAATATTCAAAAATAAAAATCTGAGGCCAGAGTCCTGGGATTGGGCCTGCATCAGCTCTCTGCTTTGCTGGAAGCCTGCTTCCTCCTCTCTCTCTCTGCTTGCCTCTTTGCCTACTTGTGATCTCTGTCTGATGAATAGAATCTTTTTTTCAATTTTTTAAATAATTAAAAAAAATTTTTATAAACATATAATATATTATTAGCTCCAGGGGTGCAGGTCTGTGAATCTCCAGGTTTACACACTTCACAGCACTCATAAATAAAATCTTAAAAAAAAAAAAAAAGGTAAAACATGTATTTGGAGAAAATGTGGAAAGTATAAAAACCGAAGGAAAAAAAAACCCTATAATTATAATCTGAGCAACAGTGGTGGCTTGAGAATTCTTATAAAGTTTGGGAAAACAAGTTGGTAGAATGGATAACATCAGACTTGATATTATCTTTCTTTGCTAGTTTAACAGAAAATGCTTAGTGATGTTGGAGATTACAAGAGGGCTAAAGGTCCTAAACCATCCCTTGGTGTGGATTGTCACTTCCTAGAAGAAATGAACTCTTCAGATCAGACAACTCTAATTTCTCATGTTTATTACTGCCCTCCCCCATCATGTCATACAGATTGTGTCCTGTTTCTGGCAAACTGGAAACAGAGACCTGAGCCTTCCTTTATAAAACAAATGTTTATGGAGGATTAGATTAATAACATAATAGTTCTTAGCTTAAAAGTCTCTATGGTTAATGCTAGGGATTTTTTTACTTATATAACCTAATGTTGTCACTAATCCCGGTACACAATATCAGAGTTTTCTTTCCCCTTTGCACACTGCTGATCCCGTAGGAAAACACCCCTTCCCTTTTTTTGGCTGGCTCTGATGTATGTGGCCAATTTTCACCACAATCATATCAATTACTTTGAATCAAAGACAAGGTAGCTTGTTCTATTGAGAATTCTAATCCTCTCCGTTCTCAGTCTGAATTTTACACTGGCTTTTATGTCATCCATTTAGGTGTGCTCTTTGGAGTTCTCTGCATTGGAATGGCTGCACTGGCATCACTAATGGGAGCTTTGTTGCAGGTAAGAGCTGATTCTGCAAGGTTTGAATCACAGACACTGAATTCTTCCTTTTTTAAAATGTTGATGTGACTATCCTTCCAGACTTCTCTAGTCATCTATACAAAGCAATTGCAAGGAACTGAATTGCCTAAATTCTTTAAAATTTTTTTAAATTAAACTTTCTATTATGATATAATTGTAGATTTATGTGCAATTTTAAGAGTCAATTATCATATGGTTTCACTTATTTGTGGAGCATAACAAATAGCATGGAAGACATGGGGAGTTAGAGAGGAGAAGGGAGTTGGGGGAAATTGGAAGGGGAGGTGAATCATGAGAGACTATGGACTCTGAAAAACAATCTGAGGGGTTTGAAGTGGCAGGGGGGGTGGAAGGTTGGGGTACCAGGTGAAGGGTATTATAGAGGGCACGGATTGCATGGAGCACTGGGTGTGGTGAAAAAATAATGAATACTGTTATGATGAAAATAAATAAATTAATATTTTAAAAAAAGAAATAATAGAAAAAGATCCCATATACCCTTTATCTAGTTTTCCTCAATGGTGTGAGACTTAGATTGATGTTCCTTCCCCCGCTTCTCTATAGATGTACAGTTGTAAAGGCTGTGTTTCTGTGTGTCTGTCCCTCTGCCAGTAGTATACAGTCTTGATTTTTGTAGCTTTATAATAAGTCTAGAATCAGGTAAACTAATTCCTTCCACTTTATTCTTATCTTTCAAAAATACGTTAACTATTCTTGTTCCTTTGCCTTTCCATATAAAGTTTAGAATAATCTTCTGTATACCTAAAAAAATGTTGCTTAGATTTTGATAAAATTACACTAAACCTATATATCAGTTTGGGGAGATTTGACATCTTTACTATATTGAATCTTTGAATCCATGAATATAGTATATCTCTTCATTTATTTAGATCTCTGATTTTCCTTATAACCATTATTTAATTTTCAGTATATAAGTTCTGTGTATATTTAGTGATATTTATACCTTACAATTAATAAATTGTTTTAAGATTTTTAAAAAGACACTTATTTGAAAGAGAGTGTGAGCATGAGTGGGGAGAGGGGCAGAGGGAGAGAATCTCAAGCAGATTCCCCACTGACTACAGGTCCCAAAGTGGAACTCAGCCCCACAATTCATCAGATCATGACCTGAGCCAAAATCATGAGTTGGATACTTAACCAACTGAGCCACCCAGGTGCTCCATAATTTTTTAAAGTAATTTCAGTTAGTTAACATACAGTGGTCTATTAGTTTCAAGTATACAAAATAATGATAGTGATTCAATGATGCCATACATTTCCTGGTGTTCCTCAGGACAAGTGTGCTCCTTAATCCCCATCACCTATTAATCTATCCTGCCATCTACCTCCCCACTAGGAACCATCAGTTTGTTCTCTATAGTTAAAAGTCTGTTTCTGTTAAGGAGGGCACAGGTTGCATGGAGCACTGGGTGTGGTACATAAACAATGAATTTTAGGGGCACCTGGGTGGCTCAGTGGGTTAAAGCCTCTGCCTTCGGCTCAGGTCATGATCTCAGGGTCCTGGGATCGAGTCCCGCATCGGGCTCTCTGCTCAGCAGGGAGCCTGCTTCCTCCTCTCTCTCTCTGCCTGCCTCTCTGCCTGCTTGTGATCTCTCTCTGTCAAATAAATAAATAAAATATTAAAAAAAAACAATGAATTTTAGAACCTTGAAAAAATTAAATAAAATTTTTTTTCAAAGAGTGTTTCTTGGTTCATCTCTCTCTCTCTACTTGTTTTCCTTTGCTCCTTTGTTTTGTTTCTTAAATTCTACACGAATGAAATCATATGATATTTTTATTTCTCTGACTGATTTATTTTGCATAGAATTATACTCTGTAGTTCTAGCCCTGTCATTATAAATGGCAAGATATCATTCTTTTTTATGACTGGCTAGTATTCTCATATATATGAGCTTTTTTCTGCATCTATTGAAATGATCATATAGTTCTATCCTTTCTCTCTCCTTTTTTTTTTAAAGATTTTATTTATTTATTTGACAGATAGAGATCACAAGTAGGCAGAGAGGCAGGCAGAGAGAGAGGAAGGGAAGCAGGCTCCCTGCTGAGCAGAGAGCCCGATGCGGGACTCGATCCCAGAACCCTGATATCATGACCTGAGCCGAAAGCAGCGGCTTAACCCACTGAGCCACCCAGGCGCCCCTTATCCTTTCTCTTATTGCTGTGATGCATCACATTGATTTGCAAATATTGAACCACCCTTGCAACCCAAGAATAAATCCCACTTGATTGTGGTAAATGATTTTTTTAATGTATTGTTGGATTCAGTTTGCTGGTATTTTTTTGAATATTTTTGCACCTATGTTTATCAAAGATATTGGCCTGTACTCTTTTTTTTTGTGGTGTTTTTATTTGGTTTTGGTGTCAGGGTATGCTGGCCTCATAGTGTGAATTTGGAAGTTTTCCTTCCTTTTCTATTTTCTGGAATAATTTGAGAAGAGTAGGTATTAGTTCTTCTTTAAATGTTTGATAAAATTCACCTGTGAAGCCATCTGGACTTCTGTTTTTTGGGGGGTTTTTGATTAATGATTCAGTTTCTTTGCTGGTAAGTGGTCTGTTCAAATATTGTATTTCTTCCTGTTTCAGTTTTCATAGACTACATGATTTTAGGAATTTATTTCTTCTAGATTATCCAATTTGTTGTTTTTCATAATATTCTTTTATAATTATTTGTATTTCTGTGATGTTGGTTGTTATTTTTCCCTCTCTCATTTGTAATTTTATTTATTTGAGACCTCCCTATTTTTCCTTCATAAGTCTGGCTAGAGGCTTATCAATTTTATTAATTTTTTCAAAGAACCAGCTCCTGTTTTTTTTTAATCTATTCTTCTATGTTTTTAAGTTTCTGTATCATTTATTTCTGTTCTGATCCTCATTATTTCCTTCCTTTTACTAGTTTTAGGCTTTGTTTTTCTTTTTTTCTAGCTCCTTTAGGTGTAAGGTTAGGTTGTTTATTTGAGACCTTTCTTGCTTCTTGAAGTAGGCCTGTGTTACTATAAGCTTCCCTCTTAGAACCACTTTTTATGCATTCCAAAGGCTCTAAACCATTGTGTTTTCATTTTCATTTGTTTCTGTGTACTTTTTAATTTCTCATTTTGCTTCCTAGTCAACTAGTTGACCCATTCATTGTTTAGTAGCATGTTCTTTTTAATTTAATTTTTTTCAGTGTTCCAAGATTTATTCTTTATGTACCATACCCAGTGCTCCATGCAATATACGCCCTCCTTAATACCCACCACCAGGCTCACCCAACCCCCCACTCTCCTCCCCTCCAAAACCCTCACTTTTTTCTCAGAGTCCACAGTCTCTTATGGTTCATCTCCCCCTCCAGTTTCCACCAACTCACTACTGCTCTCCTTCACCCAATGTCCTCCATGTTATTCCTTATGCTCCACAAGTAAGTGAAACCATATGATAATTGACTCTCTCTGCTTGACTTATTTCACTCAGCATAATCTCCTCCAGTCCAATTCATATTGATACAAAAGTTGGGTATTCATCCTTTCTGATGGAGGCATAATATTCCATTGTATATATGTATCATATCATATCTTTATCCATTTGTCTGTTGAAGGGCATCTTGGCTCTTTCCACAATTTGGCGACTGTGGCCATTGCTGCTATTCAGGTACGGATGGCCCTTGTTTTCACCACATCTGTATCCTTGGGGCAAATACCAAGTAGTGCAATTGCAGCATCATAGGGTAGCTCTATTTTTAATTTCTTAAGGAGTCTCCACGCTGTTTTCTAAAGTGGCTACACCAACTTGCATTCCCACCAAGAATGTAGGAGGATTCCCCTTTCTCACCTCCTCTCCAACACTTGTTTTTACTGTCTTGTTGATTTTGGCCATTCTAACTGGTGTAAGGAGGTATCTCAATGTGGTTCTGATCTGAATCTCCCTGATGGCTAAGGATGATGAACATTTTTTCATGTGTCTGTTAGCCATTTGTATGTCTTCATTGGAGAAGTGTCTGTTCATGTCTTCTGCCCATTTTTTTGACATGATTATCTGTTTTGTGTGTGTTGAGTTTGAGGAGTTCTTTATAGATCTTGGATGTCAGGCCTTTGTCTGTAGTGTCATTTGCGAATATCTTCTCCCATTCCATGGGTGGCCTCTTTCCTTCCACCACTCTTTCCTTTGCTGTGCAGAAGCTTTTGATCTTGATGAAGTTCCCAAAGTTCATTTTTGCTTTTGTTTCCTTTGCCTTTGGAGACATATCTTGAAAGAAGTTGCTGTGGCTGATGTCAAAGAGCTTACTGCCTATGTTTTCCTCTAGGATTTTGATAGATTCCTGCCTCATGTTGAGGTCTTTTATCCATTTTGAGTTTATCTTTGTGTATGGTATAAGAGAATAGTCAAGTTTAATTCTTCTATACATAGGTGTCCAATTTTCCCATCACCATTTATTGAAGAGACTGTCTTTTTTCCACTGTATATTTTTTCCTGCTTTGTCAAAGATCAGTTGACCATAGAGTCGTGGGTCCATGTTATTTAACCTCCATCTATTTGTGGTCTTTCAGATTTTTTTCTTGGGTTGACTTCTGGTTTCATAGTGTTGTGGTCAGAAAAGATGCATGGTATAATTTTGATCCTTTTTAATTTGTTGAGGTTTGTTTTGTGGCTTAATATGTGAACTATTCTGGAGAATGTTCCATGTGCACGTGAAAGAATGTGTATCCTGCTGTTTGGTGATGGAATGATTTAAATATATCTGTTATATCCATCTGGTAGTATGTCATTCAAAACCATTGTTTACTTGTTGATTTTCTATTTAGATGATCTGTCCGTTGATTTCATGGGGTGTTAACATCCCCTAATATTACTGTATTACTGTCAATTAGTACCTTTACATTTCTTATTGTTTAATGTATTTGAGCATTTCCATGTTAGATGCATAAATATTTACAATTGTTATATCTTCTTGTTGGGTTATCCCTGTTATTATTATGTAGTGTCGTTATTTGTCTCTTGTTAGAATCTTTTTTTTTTTATTTTTAAAGATTTAATTAATTTATTTGGGAAGGGAGAGGGAGAGAATCTCAAGCAGACTGTGCTAAACATGAAGCCTGACATGGGGCTCAATCTCACAAACCTGAGAACATGAGCTGGAATCAAGTGTCGGACACTTAAACTACTGAGCCACCCAGGTGTCCAAGAATCTTTTTTTAAAGTCTAATTTGTCTGATACAAGTATTGCCTCTCCAGCTTTCTTTTGATGTCCTTTTGCATGATAAATGCTTTTCCACCTTCTCACTTTTAATTTGCAGGTGTGTTTAGGTCTAAAATGAGTCTCTTGTAGGAAACATAGAAATGAATCTTGTTTCTTTATCCATTATGTCACCCTGTATTTTGATTGTAGTGTTTTGTCCATTTATAGTTAAATAATTATTATTTTTTTTTAAGATTTCATTTGTTTATTTGAGAGAAAGAGAACACAAGTAGGGCGGTGGGGCAGAAGGTAAGGGAGAAGCAAATCCCACCACTGAGCAGAGAGCCCAACACAGGGCTCTTTTCCAGGATCTTGGAATTATGATCTGAGCTGAAGGCAGAGGCTTAATTTATTGAACCATCCAGGCACCCCTCACAGTAATTATTGATAGATATGTACTTATTTCTATTTTATTACTTGTTTTGTGATTGTTTCTGAAGATTTTCTCTGATCCTTTCTTGTCTTTCTTTCATGATTTGTTGGTTTTCTTTAGTGATAAATTTGGATTTCTTCCTCTTTATTCTTTGCATATCTATTACCAGTTTTTGATTTGTGGTTACCATTAGGTTTGTATATAACATCTTCTGCATATAGCAGTCTATATTAAGTTGATGGTTGTTTAAGTTTAAACCTATTCTTTACTCCTCTACTCCCCAAGTTTTAGGTATATGTTGTCATATTTTACATCCTTTATTTTGTGAGTTCTTTCACTGATATTTTTTAGAAATATTCATTTTTACTGTTTTTGTGTTTCCTATCTTTATACCATTACTTATAGTCTTTCCTTTCTACTCATAGAGTTCCCCTTTAGTATTTCTTGCAGGGCTGGTTTAGTGGTCGTGAACTCCATTCATTTTTGTTTCTCTGAGATACTCTTTATCTCTCCTGTTCTGAATGATAGCCTCGCTGGATAGAATGTTCTTGACTTCACATTTTTCCCATTCAGCATTTTAAATATATATCATGCCCTTTCTTTTATTTATTTATTTAGGTGGGCCAATGGACATGACAGTCCTTTCTGACATGGAAAGTTTCTGCTGAGAATTCTGCTGATAGCCTTATGGGGTTTCCCCTGTATGTAATTGTTGTCTTTTGTCTTGTTGCTTTTAAGATTTTTTTTCTTTATATTTTACCATTTTAATTACAATCTGTCTTTATGTGGATTTGCTTTTGTTGATTTTGTTGGGGGTTCTCTGTGCCTCTTGGATCTGGATATCTGTTTCCTTCCCCAGATTAGGAGTTTTCAGCTATTATTTCTTCAAATAAATTCTCTGCCCTCTTTTCTCTCTCTTCTTCTGGGATTCCTATAATATGAATGTAACTCTTTTTGATGGAGTCGCTGACTTCTCTAAGTCTATTGTCATTTTTCCTCATTCTTTTTTCTCTCTTTTGTACAGCTTGATTACTTTCCATTACTCTGTCTTCTAGGTATTGATTTATTTCTGTGTTTTTTCCAGTCTGCTGTTGATTCCATAGAGCATGATCTTGATTTTGTTTATTGGGCCCTTTATTTCTCCTGTGTTATTCCTTATCTCCATGTTAATGCTCTTGCTGAGGACTTCCACTTTCTCAAGTCTAGCAAGTATTTTTATGATCATTACTTTAAATTCTCTATCAGGCGTGTTACTTGTATCTGTTTCATTTAAATCTCTAGCTGTGGGCTTGTCTTGTTCTTTCATTTGGGACAAATTCCTCTATCCTCTCTTTTGTCTAAGTCTCTGGGCTACCTTCTCTGTGTTAGAAAAGTCAACTACATTTCCTCCCCTTGAAGGTAATGGCCTTATGAAGAAGAGGTTATATACTGCCCGGCAGTATAATGTCACCTGCTCTCTAGGGCCTGCACTCCAGAGAGTGTTTCCACGGTGTGCTGCATGCACTTTGCTTACTTTGCTGTTGTGCCCTGGCCACTTTATCCTTCAGATCAATTGTCTACAGATGCTTTCTTTGCCTATTGTGAGAGTATTTGTTCCCTGACCTGAATGTAGGGAATTTTAACTACTGTTACTCTACTCTGCTTATGAAATGAGTCCTGTTGTCACAGCTCCAAAACTGAAGCCCTGCAGAATTCATGGGTAGGGAGACATGGTGTGGGTAGAGGTTTGGGCCAGTCTCCTGGGGGAGAGGGACCACTGTGCTGGCACCAAAACAAGTTGGGCAGTTCCACTGGAGATGGGCAGTTCCACTGGAGTTGGGGAGGGGGATAGGCCTTGGTGTAAGCAAGTTAGGTAGTAAGTGTCAGCACCATACTGGTTCCCACAGGTGGCCCTGTGCTTATGCTGAGGGGCAGTGGAGGCCAGTTATCTTTGTTCCTGGAGGGATCTCTCCATGAATGCTGCCAAGAAGAGCAAATAACCTCCCCATTATGTGCCCCAGGCACTTCAGATTGCTATTTCCATGCAGTATGTTCGTAGGCTATTTTCCCTGCCTTCTCTCCAAGAGTAGCCCCGATTTCCCTGGGTTCACCTCAAGCCAAACCCACTAGTCTTTTAAAACTCTACGTTTTAAGCCCTGCTGGTTGCAAGAACTCATGAAACTCAGCCCCTTTACTTTCCAAACCAATCGCTGTAGGGCATCATCTCCCCTGTGTGCTTATCTGTCTCTTGCACTTCCCTGGGACCACAGCTCTCTCTCTACCACAATGGCCAAGATCTATCTCTCCCAAACCAAGTCTCCACACTTCCTACTTTCTGCCATGTGGCCTCATATCTACCTTTAGTTGTGGCATTTGTTGTTCTTCCAGTCTTCAAGTCAATTTCTGGGGTATGTAGGATGATTTGATAGTTATCTAGTTGTATTCGCGGGACAAGGGGAGCCTAGAGTCCTCCTACTCAGCTACCATCTATCTCCCTCCTTATCCCAATATTTAATTTTTTCAAAGTGATTATAAGTGATATTGTACTTTTAATGTTGGTGTCCATGTGTTTGTAAATATGTAGAAATATAATTGATATATGTATATTTATGCTGGATCCTGAGACCCTGCTGAATTTATTTATTAGTTCTTGGGATTTTCTACACAGTCATGTCATCTTCAAAAAACGACAGTTTTATTTCTTCCTTTACAATCTGTATGTATAGCTTTTATTTCTTTATTGCACTGGCTTTAACTTCCACATCAGGTTGAATAAGAGTAGTAAGAGTAGACACCCCTTCTTTATTTCCCAGTCTGAATGAGGAAAATATTTAGTCTTTCACTCCTAGATATAATGCTAGCTGTAAGATTTTAGTAGATGCCCTTTACAAAGTTGAGGAAATTCCCTATTTCAATCTTTCTGAGAGGTTTTTTTATGGATGAATGTTGAATTTTGTCAAGTGCTTTTTCTGCCTTGATTGATGTGGTAATACGATAGTCTTCTTTAGTCCTTTGACATGATGAGTTACATTGATTGATTTTCAAATGCTTAACCAGCCTTGCATTCTTGGAATAAACTTGGTCATGGCGTATAGTTATTTTTATATATTTCTGATTCTATTTGTTAATATTTTATTAAGGATTTTTGCATCATGAGAAATATTGATCTGTAATTCATTTTTTGTAATGGCTTTGTCTGGTTTTGATATCATAGACATTCTAGCTTCATAAAATAAAGTAAGAATAATTAATCTCTATTTTCTTAGAAGATTGTATAAAATTGGTGTTAATGATTTAAATGTTTGGTAGTTATACTCTAGTGAAACCATCTGGGCCTGGGTATTCCTTTTTTGGGTGTTTTAAAATTTTGAATTAAATATCCATAAGTTATAGGGCTATTCAAATTATCTGTTTCATATTGGGTGAATTATGGTAGCTGTATTTTTAAAAAATTGGTCCATTTCATCTAAGTTGTAAAATTTGTGTATGGGGAGTTGTTCATAGTATTCCCTTATTCTATGTTTGGTGTCTGCAGTGTCTGTAGTCTGTAGTGTTTGGTGTCTGTAGTGTTATTGCCTGTTTTATTCCTAATATTGGTAATTTTGTCTTTTTTTTTTCAGTGTTGCTAGAGGTTTGTAAACAAAAATTTCAAAAATCTACCTTCTTATTTATTTATTTATTTATTTATTATTTCCAATTTTATTTATTTATTTGACACAGAGAGAGAGACCATGAGAGAGGGAACAGTCATGGGGGCAGTGGGGAGGGAGAGGCAGGCTTCCCTCTGAGCTGGGAGCTCCATGTGGGGCTTGATCCTGGGACTCCAGGATCATGACCCAAGTCAAAGGCAGCTGCCCAATGACTGAGCCACCCAGGCACCCCCTACCTTTTTCTTTCACTGATTTACTCTATTTTCTATTTAAAATTATTGCCTTTTGTTCTTTAGTCTTTTCTGCTGTTTGCTTTTGGTTTATTTTGCTGTTCTTGAGGTAGGACCTTAGATTATTGATTTGAGACTTTTCCTCTTCTATAGTGTGTGTACTAATTGCAAAAATTTTCCTGTCAGTATTAATTTAGTTGTGTTCCACGACTTTTCATATTTTGTATTTTTAAGTTTCCTTTGAGATGTCCCTTTGACTTATGAATTGTTTAGAAGTATGTTACTTAGTTTCCAAGTGTTCAGAGATTTTCCTATTATTTTTCTGCTATTGATTTCTAGTTTCATTCAGTGTGATCAAAGAGTACATTCTCTATGATTTTAATTATTTTAAATCTGTTGAGGTCTGTGTTATAGCCCAGGATATGGCATTTTGGTATATGTTCCATTGGCACTTAAAATTGTACTCTGCTGTTAGGCGCAGTGTTCTCTAAGTATCAATTAGATCCTGCTCATTGATGGTGTCATTGAGTTCTTCAACATCTTCTGATTTTCTGTTTAGTTGTTTTTATCAGTTGGTGACAGTGGAATGGTGAATTCTAAACTATAATTGTGTATTTGTCTATTTTCCTTTTAGTTCTATCAGTTAAAAAATTTTTTTTTTAATTTCTTTTCTGTGTAAGTTCTCATTTGGTGCATGTATATTTAAGATTTCTGTGTCTTGGTGAATAATTATTTTGTTATTTATAATATTTATCTCTGATAATTTTATTTACCTAAAGTATAATTTATATGATATTAATGTAGTTACTCCTACTTGCTTTTGATTAATGGTTGCTTGATACACCTTTTTTTTTCATCCTTTTACTTTCAGCTTGCTTATATTAAATTTTAAGTAAGCTTTTTGGAATCAGCATATAATTGGGCCATGTTTTTAAATATATCCTGCCAATTTCTGTCTTTTAATTGGTGTATTAGACCATCTTCTACACTTAATGTAATTATTGGTATGTTAGGGAGTATGTATGCCATTTTTTGTTTTATGTTTGTTCTTTCTCTTTCCCTCCTACCTTTTTATAAGATACTTAAACACTTTTTAGAATCCATTTTTATTTATCTGTATTGTTTTTTTTTTATAATCATTGCTTTTTTTTTTAATATTTAATTTATTTTTATTTATTTATTTTTTTTATTTCCAGCATAACAGTATTCATTATTTTTGCACCACACCCCGTGCTCCATCTGTATTGTTTTGAGTTTGCCTCTTAGAATAGCATTTTCAATTGTTGCTTTAGGTATTACATAAACATAATACAATCTACTTGTTTTGTCATTTTACCAATTGAGGAAAATATAGAACCTTTATCTCCCTTTATGTCTGTTTACCCAGTTTTTAATACAGTTATCAAATATTTACTCTACATACACTTTGAATTACATTAAAGTATTATAATTTTTGTTTAGACAATCAAATATAACTCAGGAAACTCAAGAGGAGAAGGAATGCCTATTATATTTAGCCATATCTTTGCTTATTATATTCTTTCTTCCTTCCTGATATTCCAAGTTTCCTTCTTTTAATAATTTCTGTTCTTTTTAGAAAACTTTCATTAGCCATTCTTTTAGGATATGTCTGCTGGCAAAAATTCTTTATTTCCCTTCATCTGAGGATGTATTGGTTTCCCTTTATTTCCAGAAGATATTTTTGCTGGATATAGGATTCTGTGTCAGCAGTTCTTTTTATCCAGCACTTGAAAAATATGTGCCACTTTCTTCTGGTCCAGTATTTCTGATGATATATTTGCTGCCATTCTAATTATTTTCCCCTACAGGAAAGGTATCATTTTTCTCTGATCACTTTTATAACTTTCTCTTTGTTGTTTTCAGAAATTTATTTCAGTGTGTCTTGGCATTATTTCTTTGTGTTCGTCCTGTTTGGAGTTTTTGCAGCTTTTGAATCTGTAGGTTTATATCTCTTGTAAAATTTGGGAAATTCATACATTATTTCTTTGAATGCTTTTTAGCCTCATTCTTTTCTCCTCTAGGACTCTCATTACCTGTGTTAGATTTTTTTTAGTATACTTGCACAGATCCTGGAAACTCATTTCATTTTTTTAAAGTCCATATTCTCTCTGTTGTTCTGATTAGGTAATTTCTATTGGCCTATCTTCCAGCTACTAATTCTTTCTTCTATCTCCTCCATTCTGCTGTTGAACCCATCTACTAAGATTTCATCTAGTATTTTTCAGTTCTAATAATTTCCATTTAGTCCTTTATATCTGCTGTGTTTTTGTTGAGACATTTTATTTATTTTTTCTCTAAGACTTTCTATTTTAAATTTATTTCAAGCACATGTTAATTACTGAAGCAGTTTTTTCATGGCTCTCTGACACACCTGGACCTCCCCATGATCCAGAAAGTTGAAGGTCACTGTTGAGCAAAGGAGGTCCTTCAAACTCCTGCTTTAGACCTAAGGCTTGGGTCCATTCTGGTTTGTTTGTTTGTGGCATACCAGTTGTTAAAATAGTTTGATCTCATCCTGAGTATATGAATGAATGAATGAATGAATGAATGAATGATATCCAGAAGCTCCAAGCTTATCCAACACATCTAAGCCATAACCAATAAAACTCCTCTGAATATGCTTTTCTCCATAGTCTGCATTATTGCTTATTCCTCCATAGTCTGCATTATTGCTTATAACTCTTATTGTGATTGATTCCCTTCTTTCTTTCCCTTCTTATCAATTCTGGCTGAGTATCTGTAGTGAGGTGTCCTAATAGTGTCATCATAACTCCAAGCCAATTCTTCCTTGCTTCATCTCTAACCAAGGTATTATTTCCTGAAACAGGCTTTTTTTTGGGGGGGGGGGTATATTCCTTATACCTCTAAAACTGGCTCACAGGTCATACTGTCACAGCCTGCTTCATGGGCTATGTGACTTATTTCATATTTTTCAGTGAAGGCTGTCTTCTTTCCTACTGGGCTTTGGTCAAGAGAAGTTGTGAAATCACTCCCTAGGATTATATTCTGAACCCATATCCTCCTCAAACACTAGTTCTTTGTCAACTCTATCCACACCACCACCACAAGGAAGACTTCTGAATTTTTTTAACCTAGAACTGCCATCTATATCCTATAAAATTTTCTTGACTTGATATTTTTTCTTTGATTTACTGATTCTGTTATCAAGCCCCTTTACTCTGTAGACAATATGTCCTCTAATCCTTCTTTTATGCTTCTGTCCACTCTTAAAAATTAACCATTGGCTTACTGGGAACTCACATCTTTTGGAATTTTCAGGTTTTGCATTTCTCCATTATTCACATTGCAACTTTTTTTTCACTAGCATAATTTTGGCACTATACACCAAAGCAAAGGTTTCAATTAGCCAATTAGATTTTAAATCAACATGATTTGAGCAATATTTTTTAAAAATAATCATATTTTTCATTCTAGTTCCATTCCTAGGGAATCAAGGATGGCATTGTGTTTCATTGCCATCTCTGTTCACTTAGCAGTACTTATCCACAGTCTTGTTTTACAGAAGATTTTGAGACTGTCAAAGCACAAAGGAGTGGTGTGATTGATTATTATCACTTGCAGGAACAGTTGGGAGAAGTAGTGTCCTTCTGGGCTTATGAATTCATATAGCTGTTCCTGCTGTCTTGTCGCGACTCTACCTTCTTTATATTCTGCTTCCTTTATTGAAGATACCTGAATGAACAAATGAATAGTTGAGACTGAGAAGCAGAAGCATTCAAGTTCTGATTACCTATTTGTCAATGATAAGGCTGCCATGATTTTGGGGAGGAGATTGATAACTCTAAATCCTCATTCTGATGAAATTACTTTGAAACACTTTAACTTCGTATTTGAGATTGCTAGTTACTGACTTTTTGTTATTTTTGTAGGCAGCACTCAGCATATTTGGCATGGTTGGTGGACCACTTCTGGGCTTGTTTGCTTTGGGCATTTTGGTTCCCTTTGCTAACTCAATTGTGAGTATAAAGAATGAATATGTGTAAAACTTACTTTCCCAACTATAGTAGCAGCTTTCTAATTTTTTCTTAATTTAAAAGATATAGTTCCTTTGATATCTGTCATTAGTGACTTGATGGCTTAAATTACTCATATTGACTTTGCTGGAATATAAAATAAAGTGCTATGCACTGGGATCCTACGTATGTGAAACTAAATGGAAACTGCCAAAATAATATATATTGTGAATATTATATAGCTGAATCGTATAATATTACAGTATAACTATATAACTAAGCATATAATATAGTAGAATATATAATGTAAATAAAGGATATTTATTATGAAACAATACATATTATGTTATACATTATATGTAATATATGTTATGAATATTACATAACTAAAGGAAGATTTTTTGTGGATTTATCTTTTTGTCCTTCTTGAAAGTCATTAGGATTTCTATAAACATTTTGTAAATTTAAAATAAGTTAATTAATATATAGTGTATTATTAGCCTCAGAGGTCACTAAACTCTACCTCTAAAAATCACTAGGATTTATTTTTTTTTTTTTTTTTTTTTTTTTTTTTTTTTTTTTTTTTTAAAGTTTTTATTTATTTATTTGACAGAGAGAAATCACAAGTAGACGGAGAGGCAGGCAGAGAGAGAGAGAGAGAGAGAAGCAGGCTCCCTGCTGAGCAGAGAGCCCGATGCGGGACTCGATCCCAGGACCCTGAGATCATGACCTGAGCCGAAGGCAGTGGCTTAACCCACTGAGCCACCCAGGCGCCCCAAAATCACTAGGATTTAAAGAAAGGAGATCAACAGGCTCAGATGTGAAAGAATTAAGAGCAGTAGAGCTGAGGATACCTGTGAATAGTCAGAGTACAGCAAAGAGAAGTAATAATATAAGCTCCTCACCATCTTGACCAGAGAGTCTGTATTCCTGATATTTAAAGCAATAGTTCCAATATCACAGTTCTGGCCTTAAAGGAGTGATCATAATTGGAATAGTATCCAGAATGAGGTAATACCTCTCTTCTACACAGACATTTTTGGGCTTTAAAGTACTAAATTTTGTTTGGAATAAACGAAATTGAAATTATTTCTCTGAAAGCCAGGAGAAACTCCACTGGGTAGTCCTGCTATAAGCTGAAGTTCAGGAAAAACTGATAATGTATATATGGTTGTTTCATACAGTCATAGAATAACTGCAGAACTATGACTTTGCATTTAGAATTCCATTTTCTTCATGAGGCATTATGGATTGGTAAGATGGCTACTCATAAAGGCCATTACTATTATTATTAATAAGCACTGGATGTTATACACAAACAATGAATCATGGAACAAAAACTGATGATATACTGTATGGCAACTAACATAACAAACATAACATAAATAAAAAAATAAAAAATAATAATTCTTAAGGAAAATAATTCTTAACAGATGGGAGCTACACTTGTGGTAAACATAGCATAATGTATAGAGATGTTGACTCACTGTGTTGTATCCTGAAACTAATGTAACATTGTATATCAACTGTACTCAAATGAAAAAATTTTTAAAAATAATTATTCTCAAATAATTGTCATTAAAGTATCATATGAAAAACTAGTTTGGTAGAAATTAATCCCAGTGAAAGAATAGTTTGTATCTACCTCAGAATGTTGAAGCTTTGATTAGACTCTTTGCATTATTAAATGCACAGTGGTTTACTGAGTGTCTGAAACATTAAGAAAGACTGATTTGGTTTTTGACATTTATTGCCACCATGGGTTGCCTCCAGAATAGCTATGGAAGACTTGGTTCCATATAACCTTTTCTGGGGAGAAGTCTGATATTATTACTCCTGTCATAGGAGGTACCTCTTTTTACTATACTCACATTTTTCATCCGCAGAGTATCTACCCTTGCTTTGGAATGGACTTCCTGCCTTCCTCTCGCCCTCCATCCTTCCCTCCCTTCCTCTCCTTCCCCTTTTCTCCTTCCCTTCCTTTGCTTTTCCTCCTCCTTTCTTTTATCCCTCCTTCCCTCCCTTCCAGTCATTCATTCATTGAATATTTATGAGCTAAACACTGTCCTGGGAATAGAGAATTCTGAATATTTTTGCATTCGTGGGCTTTATAATTTTGTGGATCTTTGATCAAGCCATGTACAATGCTGAGAAGCAAGTCTGGCTTGTCAACAGTTGGCCACACTACTATTCCAATCTAATATTATTGAAAAAAATATTTATTGCATGCCTGCTATATGTCCAGCACTCTAGTAAGTGCTGAGATACCAAAACCAAAAAAATCTAATTCTGCTTTCAAGGTTCACATCTTAATGAAAGAGCTCATAGTGTTTGTCCCCAACATAAATCTTCTGATCTTGTCATCAGCCTTCATCTTATCCCATCAATACACCATTCTTTTTCCCTACCCTATTATTTTGCTTGTTTTTTCCCTTACTTCAAGTATTCTCCCCTGTCTTCTCTATGGGGAGCCCAAGGCACAGGCTGCCCTGTCTGGTCAGTATTCTTTTTTTTTTTTTTTTTTTTTTAAAGATTTTTATTTACTTATTTGACAGACAGAGATCATAAGTAGGCAGAGAGGGAGGCACAGAGAGAGAGAAGGAAGCAGGCTCCCCGCTGAGCAGAGAGCCCAATGTGGGGCTCGATCCCAGGATCCTGGGATCATGACCTGAGCCTAAGGCAGAGGCTTAACCCGCTGAGCCTCCTAGGCACCTCATCTGGTCAGTATTCTTAAAAGAAGGGGGAAATTTTCACCACAGAGGAAGAGGCCCACCAGCTCAAGATTCGCTTTTGTCCCCATAATTTGGAACTGGGGTTTAAATTATTCAGGGTCTAGCAGAGCATCTAGACTGCTGGTGAAAAGCAGAAGCGAGGAACCCATTTTCCAAAGATTGAGAAACCAAATGTCTTCAGAGGAGACATCTCTTTTTGTCTTTAGAAATACTTGGTGTGGTATTATGCACCGTTGCAGTCATTTGTGAAAACTGCTTCCTATTTTCCTCCTAGCTACCCTGAAGCACAATTACAATCATGCATGTTGTTAAATATGGGAATAAACTCTGTGTCTGCTTTCCCCTCCATAGTCTTTTGTGCATTTGGCATACTGTTTGTTCACAGATTAAGCAAAAATAAAGGGGACTGTTGGCCTGGGGTCAACCATGTGACTGTTGTAGTTTTTTGGGTGTGAAGAGAGGAGGATGCCAGAAAAGATTGCTAGTCATGGAAACAGAGTGAAGGAATAGAATTATGAGATTAGAAAAAAAAAAAAAAAAGCAGGTTGAGATAAGGATATGGAAAAGGAATGGAGTTACTGGATCCCCAGGGCTCTGAGATGAGGGACCGCTGGCTCATGCTGCCCTGGACAAGAAGCAAGGATTTTTGGGGAGAGAATGATTTTAGGAGAGAAGCTGGTAAATCTGGCTTGGACCATGCTAAGCTTAATCTTCTGACATTAATTTCTGTCTCAAAGAAAACTACATTATTTTTCTTTTAAAAACATTCTTATTTTACAGGGAGCAATTGTTGGTTTGATGGCTGGATTTGCTGTTTCTCTGTGGGTTGGGATTGGAGCTCAACTTTATCCTCCACTGCCCGAGAGAACGATGCCACTAATCCTTGAAACCTATGGCTGTAACAGCACACACAATGTGACAAATTGGATGACAACCACAGAAATGCCATTTTCTACTAGTGCTTTTCAAGCACACAGTGTGGAAAGGTATTGAATTAAGATTTATAGTGTCATATTTTAAAGAAATGCATGTGACAGATAGAGAACCCCAGTTGCCCAGTTGCTGCAATTTTCCCTAATTCTGAAATGGGTAGAGCCCTTGTGGCTTTCTGGCTATAGTATTTTATTTGGTAACAGCAAAAATTGATGTATGTTCTTAATTTTAATAAAAACCTCTGCCTCACTTACAGATCTGGAGAAAAATTGAATAATAACCAAAAAATTCTGTTATGGTTAAATGCTACCAAATATCAGCTCTAGTTGAATAAAAAATCATCTTGGTGAACTAAAGTGATTTAAAATGAAAAGCAAAATTATAAAAGAAACACTGCTTATATAGGCTTTAAGTATAGCCTTTATAGTCTAAAGTTACAATCATCTAAATATGTTAGGTCATTGCTGTTTGTTTAGATTTAAAGATTCCTGATCTTTAGAGCACTGGCAATGAGTTGCAGCTGTGATCAACTCACTTGCTGGTGTTTTCTGTATGCGGTATACTTTGGGGCTCTGGGTCCTTATTTCATCTGATTTAATGAAATGATGTAGATCTATAGGTAGATGAGTGTTTTATAGTACAGTAGATATAAGAGCAAGATTTCTTTAGTGAACAATTAAATGTCTAGCCTTAAAACCTAAACCCTATGGAGATATGCAAGGAATACAAAAATGAGGCTGCTGCCCCCAAATTATTGCCCCCAGTTTCAGCTTTCCTGGAATGAAATCATTAAAGACTCATTCCCTTTGGGTCAAGACGTGCTGTGTCTCCCTTTTAAACTGGAAGCACTCCTGAGAGAAGGAATGTGACTTATTAATAGTGATTCATGTTCAAATCATGAGTTCCTAACTATGAGAATGCTTGCCAATGGAAATTCAAGGCTGATAAATGTTGGTAGTTCCAGAACCTGAGACATTTTGGAGGGAGGTTTGACTAGGTGGGGTGCCGTGGGGTGAGGGGCAGTGAAATGCCGAAAGTGGTTTGGACAAGCATGAAAACACTAATGTTTGTGTGTGGAGGGGGTAGTTGTTAGAGTCAGAAAGGGAGAAAAAAATAATTGAAGGGTACGTGGGAGGACATTCAGGATATACTTCTTGTTTCACAATTTTGCTTAGCATTTGTCCTGACTATGTAAATATCTCTCTTAATTTAAGAGTCTGAGACAAAATAGTTATTTGGATTCTGAAACAAATAAATTAGCTGAAGTTTAGTATGTACCTGGTACCATAATGATTACTTTTATATGTTAGCTTGTTTATAAAATAACAGGTAATAAATAAGAATTTCTAAGAATAAATAACATACTTAGGTCTGGGCTGGCCGTTTATGTAGTATCACAAGAAAGTTGTCCTCTCTTATTCACTTTGATTCCTGCCTTCCAGGAAGTTATAGTCTAGCTGGAGAGGGTGTGCTAATATACACAAAACAATTAATTCAGTAAGTACAGTAAGTATAAAACTAGCACATTGTAAATAGTAATAAATACTTGATGAAGATCTGTTAAAAGAGTGAATATAAACAAAGTTGGAGTGATTAGCATCAAGACTTTAGAGAGGTAGTACTACTTGAAGGATACAGAGGTTGGCTGGAAGGAGAGGGTTTTGAAAGTCACAGAAAATGACCAAAAGGGAAGTTGGACAAGAAAATAAACACTTAAACAATACCCTCTGGTAAGTGGTATTCATAGGTGATCAAGAGAGGCACCCTTCCTGGTAGAGTCAAAGAAACCTTCTTAGAGGAAGATTAATCAGGTGACCAGAGTTGGATAGAAGGGACAGACAGAAGTGGGGCATATTGCTCAGTGGGAAATATATCCAAAAGCATGAAGGTCTGAAGCCACGTGGTATCTTAGGAAATCATACATAGTTCAGTGTCCCTAGAGTACAAGGGGAATAAACTACACAGCTAAAGATGAAACAAAATACTCTTTGGTTGCCTGGATAACATGTTTCCATTACCTAGATACAGTTTTTATTCTTTAAATTCCTTAATGCTTGGGACGCCTGGGTGGCTCAGTTGGTTGGACAACTGCCTTCGGCTCAGGTCATGATCTCGGAGTCCTGGGATCGAGTCCCGCATCGGGCTCCCAGCTCCACGGGGAGTCTGCTTCTCTCTCTGCCCTTCTTCTCACTCATGCTCTCTCTCAAATAAAAAAATAAAATCTTTAAAAAATAATAATAAATTTCTTAATGCTTGATGGGTATACATTGGTAGCCCATCATAGTTTTAATTTGCATTTCCTTTATGATCAACTACATTCAATACCTTTTTTTTTTTTTTAAGATTTTATTTATTTGACAGAGAGAGATCACAAGTAGGTAAAGAGGCAGGCAGAGAGGGTTGGGGGAAGCAGGCTCCCTGCTGAGCAGAGAGCCTGATGCGGGGCTGGATCCCAGGACCCTGAAATCATGCCACCAAGGTGCCCCCATTCAATACCTTTTTATTACATGGGCTGGGTTTTTTGTTTGTTTGTTTGTTTGCCATTTCCATTTGGATATGTACTTTTGTGACTTGGTTGTTGAATTCTTTAATCCAGCTTTAAATGGATTCTCTTTTATTTCTTATTTGAGAATTTGTGATATATTCTAGATAAAATACATATTTTGAAATATTTTTCTCCTGCTTTGTGGGTTGCCTTTTTACTCTTGTAATGATACTATTTTGGTGGTCAGAATTTCTTTATTTTAATTAAGTTCAACTTATAAGACTTTTTTTTCCCTTTCAAGTTTTTATTTAAATTCCAGTTAGTTAACACATTGTGTAATATTAGTTTTAGGAGTAGAATTTATTGATTCGTCACTTACATAGAACACCCGTTGCTCATCACAAGTGCCCTCCTTGATGCAATCACCAATTAAACCCATCCCTCCACCCACCTACCTTCTAGCAACCTTCAGTGTTCTATATACTTAAGAGTCTGTTTTACGGTTTCTTCTATCTTTTCCCCCTCCATGTTCATCTGTTTTGCTTCTTAAATTCCACATCTTACTGAATACGGTATGTGTCTTTCTCTGGCTGACTTATTTTGCTCCACATAACATACTCTAGCTCCATCTATATTATTGCAAATGACAAGATTTCATTCTTTTTTATGGCTAATATTCCGTTATGTATATGTACCACATCTTTTTTATCTATTCATCGGTCAATTGACTTTTGAGCTCTTTCCATAATTTGGCTATTTAGTTGAAAATGCTGCTATGGGGCACCTGGGTGGCTCAGTGGGTTAAGCCTCTGCCTTTAGCTCAAGTCATGATCTCAGGGTCCTGGGATGGAGCCCCACGTTGGGCTTTCTGCTCAGTGGGGAGCCTGTTTTTTCGCTTCTCTCTCTGCCTGGTACTCTGCCTATTTCTGATCTCTTTTGGTCAAATAAATAAAATGAAAAAAAAAATGCTGCTATAAACATTGAAGGGGTCACCTATCTATTTACATCCATATTTTTGTATCCTTTGGGTAAATACCCATTAGTGCAATTGCTAGATCATAGCTTTCTTTTTAAGTTTTTGAGGAATCTCCATTCTGTTTTCCAGAGTGCCTACACCAGTTTGCTTTCGAACCAACAGTGTAAGAGGGTTCTCCTTTCTCCACATCCTTACCAATATTTGTTGTTTGCTATGTTAATTTTAACCATCCTGACAGGTGTGAGGTTATATCTCATTGTAGTTTTGATTTGTATTCCCCTGATGATGAGTGATGTTGAACATCTTCTCATGTCTGTTAGTTACCTGTATGTCTTCTTTGGAGAAATAGCTATTCATGTCTTCTGCCCATTTCTTTTTTTTTTTTTAAATTTTTTATTTTTTTATATACATGTATTTTTATCCCCAGGGGTACAGGTCTGTGAATCACCAGGTTTACACACTTCACAGTACTCTGCCCATTTCTTAATTGGATTATTTTTGGGGGGGTGTTGTTTGATAAATTCTGTATAGATTTTGGATACCAATCCTTTATCAGATATGTCATTTGCAAATATCTTCCAAAGGCTGCTTTTTAGTTTTGTCAATTTTTTCTTCATTGTGCAGAAGCTTTTTTATCTTGATTAAGTCCCAATAGTTAATTTTGCGTTTGTTTCCCTTGCCTCTAGTAAGAAGTTGCTACGGCTGATGTCAAAGAGGTTGCTCCTGTGTTTTCCTCTAGGATTTTGATGGTTTCCTGTCTCACATTTATGTCTTTCATCCATTTTGAATTTATTTTTGTGTGTGGTGTAAGAAAGTGGTCCAGTTTCATTCTTTTGCAAGTTGCTATCCAGCTTTCCCAACACAATTTGTTGAAGAGACAGTCTTTTTTCCATTGGATGTTCTTTCCTGCTTTGCCAAAGATTAGTTGGCCGTATAGTTGTGGGTCCATTTCTGGGTTTTCTACTCTTTTCCACTGATCTATACGTCATTTTATATCAGTACCATACTGTCTTAGTCACTACAGCTTTGTAATAGAACATGAAGTCCAGAATTGTGATATCTCCAGCTTTGCTTTTCTTTTTGAAGTTTGTTTTGGCTATTTGGGGTCTTTTGTGGTTCCATACAAATTTTAGGATTGTTTGTTCTAGCTCTGTAAAAAAATGCTGGTGATATTTTGATAGGGATTGCATTAAATGTGAGATTACTTTGGGAATTATAGATACTTTAAGAATATTTGTTCTTCCTATCCATGAGCATGGAATATTTTTCCATTTCTTTGTGTCATCTTCAGTTTCTTTCAAAAGTGTTCTGTAGTTCTCAGAGCATATCTTTTTTACTTCCTTGTTTAGGTCTATTCCTAGATAGCTTATGGTTTTTGGTGCAATTTAAATTGAATCAGGTCCTTGATTTCCCTCTCTGCTGCTTCATTATTGGTATAGGAATGCAACTGATTTCTGTACATTGATTTTGTATCCTGTTACTTTACTGAATATATGTATTAGTTCTATCAATTTCTGGTGGAGTATTTCAGGTTTTCTACATAGAGTATCATGTCATTTGAGAATTAAACCAAAGACTGTAACAAGAGATAAAGGACAGTATGTCATAATAAAGGTGTCTAACCAGAAAGAAGATCTAACAGTTATAAGTACTTATGCTCTCAACTCAGGAGCACCCAAATATATAAAATAACTGATAACAAATTAAAGGAAATCATTGATAATAATACAATAACAGGAGGGGACTTTAACACCCCACTTATACCAATGACAGATCATCTGAACAGAAAATCAACAAAGAAACAATGGCTTTGAATGACACACTGGATTAGATGGACTTAACAGATATATTCAGAACATTTCATCCTAAAGTAGTAGAATACACATTCTTTTTGAGTGGATATGGGACATTCTCCAGAACAGATCATATTCTAGGTCACAAATCAAGCCTCAATAAGTATAGAAAGATTGAGGTCATACCATGTATTTTCTGATCACAATGCTATGAAACTTAAAGTCAACCATAAGAAAAATTTGAAAAGACCTCAAATACATAGAGGTTAAAGAATATCCTACTAAAGAATAAATTATCAGTCTTTTCCTATATTGTTAGTCCTTTGTGTGTTCCAATTAAGAAATCCTTGCCTATCCTGAGGTCATAAAGAGATTCCTCTAATTTTTCATTTAAAAGCTTTATTGTTAACTATTTCCATAAATGAAATGTAATCTACTTTGTAATTGATTTCTGTAGGTGCTATAATCAAGACTCATTTTTTTCCTATATGGATATTCAGTTAACTAAATACCACTTATTGGAAAGACCTTCCCTTTGCCCCATTGCAAATGAGTATCAAATTTAACTAAACCAGATACTATCTTCTTGGTCTGTTTTTTGATTCTCTATTCTGTTCTATTTTGTCTGTTTTTCCACCAGTAATACTGCATGATCTTAATTTCAATAGCTTACCTCAATGTGTTTCCCTTTTTTCTGGGATCTTGGCCTCTCAATTTCTAATTGCCTGCCTGCCCCATTCTTCCACTTTTTATCCATTGTTCTTAGACAGATGTGTTCTAAATCAAGCTACTCTATTAAAGCTAAAAGTGGGATTCTAGAACAATCATTTTAGAAACATCAGGTCATGTTACTCCTTCATTTAAAATACTGCCACAAGTGCTGTTGCCCAGAGAAGAACCCAAACTTCATACAAATCTAACTACAACAACAAAAAAGACCTCTGCCTTCCTCTCGTCTTGTATTACTCTTCTGTTGCTAATTATGATTTAGTCAGCTGGTGTTTACCTCTGTCTAGGACGCTTTCCTCAAAAACTTCTTGTTATTCATATCTCAGTTCATATGTCATTTCACAAATGCTTTCTCGGACATTAGGGTATAGTTCGTTCTTTCCACTCTGTTTCACGTTACCTTGTTTTATTTCCTTATAGTGCTTTTCACCAGTGGAAATGATTGTATTTATTAGTTTACTTATTTACTGTATTTCTCTCTCCATTAGAATGCAAATTTTATGAGGGCAGGAGCCTTATTAGCTTTTCTTATGGTAGACTTTCCAATGACAAGAACAGTGCCTGGGACATAAAGCAGAGGTGAATGAATACAGATGGACATTTAGTATGATAGTGTATGGTCAAGAATAAGTCAGGCTTTTAATTCTTGATCCAATAAGATAAAGATGGAACAATAGTTTATGACATTAAAAACATTTGTTAAAACATTAAAAACATTGTTAAACATTTTATTTTGACTTTGCCATGCATGTAAATTATCGACACTGCTTTAGTTGCTAGTAGCATTGCATAAAATCTTACAGTTATGCTTTTGTTCTTTCTTAGGACTCCACTGATGGATAACTGGTATTCTTTATCATATCTATACTTCAGCACTCTTGGAACTTTGGTAACGGTATTCATTGGAATGCTAATCAGTTTACCAACAGGTAGATATCGAAACATTAGTATTGCTGTATTTAGATATCAGTTTTTGCTATATCTCTTTTATAGCTATTTATGTTATTTTTCTATAGTCCTGTTAACAACTAGGTTAATTACTTGTTCTATTTTCCTCGTGGGAAATTTGAATGTCTGTACTTGAAAGCAGAAGATCCTATTTGAACCTTTGTTCTACCACTTACTAGCTGCATAAACTTAGGGAAGTCCATATGGTTACTCTGAGGCTTAGCTATCTTATGTGTAAATGAGGATAATAGCAATTGACTTGCCTTTCTCATAAGTTACTGTAGGAAAAAATAAAGTGCTTGACAAAATTGTATGTAGCTACTGCAATGCTAGGATTCTACATGTATTATTACAACAGTCCTGGGTCATGATATTTTCATTGTCCTATGCTGGCTTTTTGTAAACTGTAAAGAAGTATACAATAGGAATGATCATTATAATCTTTATATCGGAACATAGCGTGAGGCTTTTTTCACATGTCCATAAATTTAAAAATGTTATTTTAAAAAACATATTGATAATACACATTTTATACACTGCTCTCTGGGATTTCTATAGAGCTGTTACCCTGGGACTTCATTTTGTCCTCATTTTGTGAATTCCCTTGGTCTCCCTCCTGTGTTGGATTCTCTATTGCCAGTATTCCATTATTTATAATTCTTGTTTATCCCCTTAATTGAATAGAGCACATCCTTTAGCATGTTCTTGAGAAGGTGTAGACAAGAGATTTAAAGATGTGGTGTCTTTTGAAAAAATGTCTTTAATTCTCTCTTATACTTGATTGATTGTTTGAGTAGAGAATCCTAAAAAAATAGCTTTCTTGTTTCTGAAAGGATGTCTTAATTTTCTCCTAAATGATTATATTTTTACTGAGAATGCCAGTGCCATGCTACCTTTTGGCACTTTGCATGGGACTCATTTCACAATGATTGCTTTGCCCTAAGCCCTTGTTATGGTGTTTTCAATCTGGAGACCTATGTCCTTCAGTTTGTGGACATTTTCTTATATTATTATTTTTGTAATTTCCTGTTTTCACTTTCTGGAAACCCTTGTTAGTCAAATGTTTTAGTCTCAGACAGTTATTCTAATTTTCTTCTCTTTTCTCTCGTATTTTCCATCACGTCTTTTAGGTCTACTACATGGGATACTTTTCCAATTACTTTTCCAATAATTCTCAAAGGAGCACTCTGATCCAGTTTTGAGAATAGTCTATAAGGGAAGGAGGGCAGGTAGGAGGCTATTGCAGTAATCCAGGTGAGCGACTGTGGTAGCTCAAAGCCGGGTAGCTGTATAGAGTTAGTGAGAAGTACCAGACTTCCTGATTTCCTGCATTCCCTCACCCATGTACATTTGTAGTAACCAGAGGAGGGGAAGGCAGCTGCACTGCCCTCTTCATCAAAGGTGCAGTCACTAGTCAGAAATCCTATACTTTGTCCTAGTATGTCTGATGTCTTTGTTTGCTTTATGCCACAAAGCTACCAGCGCTATGCCACTTGAAGGAATTCTCTCAGCCATTGTTTTGTGGCTCCTGAATAGCACTGCCTTTCACACTTCTGTGATACCTGTATTTACAATTAACATTATATTAATAATTAGTAGTGATATTAATATAATGACATCAACAATTATATTAATTAAAATTATTATATATTCAAAGCATAATCACACATTTATAAATAAAGTTTGTAGTTATTTATTACCTCTTAAACACATTTTTAACTATTCTCTTTCATTTCAAAAATGACTGTGCCTTTCTTCATAAAAAAAATTACCAACACAGTAGATTTATTCTTGTCTGTTTTGATATATTTTAAGATGAATTTTAAAGTTTCTTACTGGTAACCCAATTATTCAGGTCAGGAATACACCTAAACAGTCTCCTTGTATTATTTGACCTCAGATCCTATTCAACACATTCCTTTTTCTTTAAAAAAATGGAGTATTGGAGCATTCCCTTTGAGAATTCCCCCCTTTTTCCCTTAAAATTTTTATTCTGATAACCATATATGTCCGCTTCTTTTGTTTTATAAAGTCATGCTTTACCTAGGTGAGCAGGCATCCAGTGATAAAAAAAAATTCAACTTCATTAATTTCATAAATGACTTATTTCCACTTCATAGCAGCAACGAGCACCTTGAGAAAATAATCTAGAAACATGAAATCGTAACAGTATTTGAGAAATAAATAGGAAGATTCAGGAAGAATTCTGTTCATACAGACTGGGTTGGCATTTAAGTTTCACTCTACCATGTACTGTGTACCATGAGTGGGTCTGTCTCCTCATCAGTAAAATGGATTAAATAAGGCCCTAAATAAACCATAAGCTATGAGTATAGTAATTGTTTTACTCATGTCTGTCTCTACAGCACCTAGTAGAGTCTCTAGCAGATGGTAGGCACTCAACAATGTCGAATGAATTAATTTTAAGTTGATTTCATCTCTAGAAAAGCAGAGGTTCCCATAATTAAAAGCCTAATATTTGTACTTAAGTGGTGGTTCCCAAATATTAGAGAGCATGAAGATCACTTTGGAAATTTGGTAAAAATCAGGATTCAGTGGCCCCTCTCCAGACTTTCGAACTGGATTGGTCCAGGTTGAAGTCTAGGAATTTGCATTTGATGTATGTCTGCTAGATGATTTGTATAAAAGTAGTTTGAGAACCACACAATTTTAAAAAGCTTTGTCTTTGATCTACAAATAAAATACCAAAACAAAAAATAATTTTTATAAAACAGAATGTTACAGAAGAAGAGTTGAATCAAATACCAATCATTATATTGATTTTCATTTAACTAATGTATTCAGCATTGCATAATTTCCTGCATTTCCTCATGCACCTCTACATTCATAGCCATTAAACTGGGGAAAGGCAACTCCTCTGTCTGCAGCAGAGGCAGATGGCTTGATATTTTATTGGTAGATCAAAGAGGTTGCTTTTAAATCAGTTTCCTTATGAGTCTTGGGTTCTTTGGTTAAGTACCATATGAGGTAGGTGGCTTGCATTTAAGAACCATCTCATTCATCTTCAAACACTAGACTCATTTGTCACAGTTAGAGGCTTGCAGAATCTAAGACCAGGAGAAGGGAAATGGTGAGCCAAGTCTTCAGCACTACGTAAAAGATTCTCTTTCTCTGCGTGTTTTATGAGTGTGTAGAGTTGAATGTGCACAAGGTAAATGCTTGTATGATGGGCCGTCACTGGGTAGTTACAGATACCTTTTAACATTGTAAATGATGTAAATGTTTTTCAGGAGGAAGGAAACAAAACTTAGACCGCAGATTCCTATTAACCAAAGAGGACTTTTTATCCAATTTTGACATTTTTAAGAAAGTAAGTTGGCTTTCTTTCTCCTTACATTAGTAAGACCGTGCTTTTATTGCCAGGATAGCATACTAGTTATTCCTTGGACTCTCTTTTGAACTCTGATGGGCAAGGAAAATATTTGCCCTATTCTTTGATTTCTATTGTATATCTTGTCTTCAATAGACTGCAAAGCGGATTTAGAGGAAAAAAAGCAGAAACTATTATTTAGAATATTTAGAATAGTTCCTTTTTTTGCTAATCACTGTTAACATTTTCTTTTAGAAGGAGCATATTTTAAGCTATAAATCTCACCCGGTAGAAGATGGTGGAACTGATAATCCTGCCTTCAACCATATTGAATTGAACTTCCCAGATCAAAGTGGCAAGATGAGTGGGACTCGTTTGTGAAGCATCTGTGATACTAAATGATCTTAAACAGTGACTCAGTTACATATGTTTCCTAAGATAATTGGACCAGATTTGGATTTCTTTTTGGGGGGAGGGTTTGATAATGAGTGAAGTTTTGGGGGAAACTTTGGGGGTAAAATTTTGTTGAAGCAAAGTACTGACTCTTCACTTACTATATTCATTAACTGGTGCTACTCTGGAGTTAAGAATTTCAGCATCAGCATTTTTCTTTATTTCTTTTTTATTTTAATGAAGATGTCATTGTGAAAGTTATGACCATATATTGCTAAAGGATTAATATACACATATACACACATACTTGATGGTCAAAAAAGAGTATTTTAAATTTGGGCATTATTAAAAATATTTTCCATGCATTTGTTGCTAGCATATAAGTTTTGGGGTTTCCCAAAATCAGATATAATACTGAAAAGACCTTTTGTCTTTCTATAACATACTGTATTTTTAGGAAACAGTGAGGTGACAAATCCATGTTGTCTAGATCTTTGCTTCTCACTGATCCGTATCAGCCCTATCAGGGAGCTTATTATTATCTGGAACCAATTCTGGCTCAGGAAGGTGATAATCAAGAAGCATCCTGTTTGGGAGAGAACATGTGCCCAGTGATCAAGGGCTTTTTGGTTCTACTTATCTATTCTTGTGCCTTTTTGCTAATTATCTACAACTCCTGGCCATTGGCTGTTTATATTGCCTTACACCCCAGTTCTTATATGCAATCCCAATTTCTGACCCATCAGCTCAGATTTTGTTGTACACTTTACTTTTCTTCTCTTCCAAGTTTTCAATATACTATGTTACCTTGGACTTATATATGTCTTGAAACACCCAATGTGAATCATGCTACCCCAGATTCTGGTTTACGAAGTCACAGACTATAAATTAGAAATCCTATGAACCTGATACTGACTAAAGTATTTACAACATAAGTACTTATGGATTTGGTCACCCAAGAACATTTACATGATTAAAATGGTTAAGTTCCATGGAATTGCATAGTTATGTTGAATGATACTAATTTGAATTTAAGGGTACATACATATGCTTAGAAGTCTTAGAAGTGTATTCACCCATTTAAAGAGTAAACACACTACTTTTTTTTAATGTTCTGAATTACCAACTATATGCTTTGTTTCATGCTTTAAAATTTCAAGTAGAAATCTCAAAGTTTATTTTGTTTATCTTGCTACATTTCCAGCTAAGGGTTTGGTCACAGACTTTTATTAATAACATTTTTTTCTACAGGTCTTGCATTAGATACTGTTTGGAAATGTGTTTCTTTTGTTTGTTTGTTTGCCTTACAATATTTTAAAATAATATGAGAAACATTTAGGTATATTAAATAGATTTTAGAATTAAACACTTTTTTGTTTATTTTCTGATATTTAGGTAAGTATGCTCTGTACTTTTAAAGGTTGCCAACTGAAAACATGAAGCAATAAAAAAATAGGAAGTAGCATTTATCTAAAGAAAGATTTATGTAACATTTAAATTAATGATGTGTTAATATATTTCATATGTGTATAGATGTTATTTTTTTAATCAATATGTTTGTAAGCATATATCATCATACTTTGTAAATCTTTCTACAATTTTTAATGAGTAGGAAGATATCATCTTATTTGTTTCATGCAAGTATGATTTGAACTATTGTTATTTATTTAGTAAGTGTAAATGCACATGGGTGTAGAATGCTTCAGTTTTGGAAATCAAAGTCCAGTTATATAAATTTTTCCTTATCTAACTACAAAGATTATGCCACGTGTTCTTAATGATATGATACTTCTATTCTTGTGCACTTTATTTAACCAAATACATCTTTGTGACTTTGGGAACTGTTGGTATTTTACCTTTATGAACACATAAGAGTGCCAGACCGCATTCTTAAGAAATCAAATTGCTGTTATTAATTATGAAAAAATCATTTATCTTATCTGAATCTTTGGATAAAACCACAAAGAAGTAAAACATTAATATATCATAGTGTGAAAGAAATAATCTAATGTTCTTAATTATTTCTGAATCACAACAGTCCCAACAGCAGGGAAAAGCAACATAAGTAGTCTATTTTCATTTTGTCATTGACAGATTATATGACCTTGAATTTATCCTTAATCTCCTCTAATGATGGAACTCTAAACACTTAACTACCTCACAGAAATAATGTGAGTATAAAAGATTAGATAGCACTTTATTAGCTCAAATAGTATTACTTAAAATTTTAATATGATTGGAAATAAAAATTTGAGACAAAGGTCACTTGTTTAAAAAAAAAGACAAATTGTTTAGAATTTGCAATGTAATGATGTGGCTATAGTCCCATCTCTAAAAAATATGTGCTGTAGAAAAACTGAATTATATTTAGGAATCAGCAGGATTATTCAGAGAGAATGGAAACTTTATTTTTAAAAAAAGCACCCAATCATATTCACTCCGTAGAGAAATGGCCAATCATATTCACTCCATAGAGAAATGAAACTTTTACATGTAGGATATAAATGTATATGCATCTATTTGATTGCTTATGCATTAATTTTTTCTCTAGACCAGTGGTTCTAATGGGGGCAGTTTTACACCTGCATTTGGACATTTGGAAATATCTGGATACATTTTTGGTGGTCACAGTGGTGATGAGGTGCTACAGCATCTAGTGGATAGAATTTAGGGTTACTACTAAATATCCTGTGATACATAAGACAACCCCTCTTCACAACAAAAAATGATCCTACCCCAAGTATTAATAGTGTTGAGTTCAAGAAACCCTGCCCTAGAGGTTAGGGTTGCAATCTTGATTTTCCTGAAGTCACACATGCTGGTTTTATTCCTTTAGGGAAATTGCCTTGACTCTTCTATCTGATCATTCTCATCTACAGGGGAGGATTAAAGTGTCACTGGCATACACAATGTTAGGATACAGGATAATAACCATATATTTTTATAGTATTTTGAAAATATTAAGAATATAAAATGTGAATAATTATGAAAACAACTTTTATGAAGGTTTCATTTTGCAATGATTTCCAACATTAACATACATTAGGATGAAGGAAATATTAAATACATGAATATGAAGATTTCATAATTTTGCTTTACCTGTGAATATCCCAGAAAGTAGTTTATTTGTTAACAACTTATCCATGATATACACACAAAGGACAGGGATAAGGTTAAGATCAGGAGAATGACTCACTGTGTCAATTCTTATAGAAAATTCTTAGTTTTTCCCAATAATAGTTGTTGATACAGAGTCAACTGAGTGCATGCAGTTACTGACAATTCACCACATAATTTAGTTACTGTAAAATTTACTTTTATATTTAAGTTATTTGCCCATTGTAAAAAAATCTTGAGGGAATTGAACATTATAATGTAAAACAAGTTTGCATTTCTGATTTTTCAGCTTGCTGATTAAACTCTCCACAAGTGTCTTTACAGTTGTCTGTTCTTGGGGAAGAAAATGTCAAAATGAATATAATTAAGTTTATCAGCTTTTACAGAGAATTATTTCCACTCTACCACAAAAGGACTCTTTCTGTATACTACATTCAGATTATAAAAGAATAAGCAAATAAACATGCAGAACTTTTGTTGCTGAAGAATATTTTATGCATTGAGTAATTAACACTGTATTTGAAAATAAAAAATCACGTCTTCAGTCCTGAAAATTTCTTAGCCATTATTTCTTTGAATATTCTCCCCCTCCCATTTTCTATGTCCTGTAACTCTTTAACTCCTATTAGAGGAACAGCATACCTCTTTATCCTATCCTCCATGTCTCCTAATCTGGTTCATATTTTCTATATAAAATTAAAAAATTTCAGGATGCCTCACATACATATACATGAAAGGTCACTTTCTTTCTGGCTTTCCCTACTCTGCTATTTAATTTGTCCATTGAATTTTCCATTTCAATGACTTTATTTTCTTCATTTTCAGAGTTGGATGTGCTTTTTCAAATTTTTCAGTTTCCTATTCTTTCCTAACTGGATTCTTTCATTGTGATTCCAAACTATTCTTTTTTTTTTTTTTTAAGATTTTATTTATTTATTTGACAGAGAGAGAGTGAGATCACAAGTAGGTGGGGGTGGAGGGGGAAGCAGGCTCCCTGCTGAGCAGAGAGCCCAATGTAGGCTCCATCCAAGGATCCTGAGATCATGACCTGAGCTGAAGGCAGAGGCTTAACCCACTGAGCCACTCAAGTGCCCCCCAAACTATTCTTTTATCTCTAATAATTTTAACCATATTTATTTCTCTTATGCTATTTGAAATTCTTTTTTTTTTCTTAAAGATTTTATTTATTTATTTGACAGACAGAGATCACAAGTAGTCAGAGAGGTAGGCAGAGAGGGAGAGGAGAAAGCAGGCTCTCTGCTGAGCAGAGAGCCCGATACGGGGCTTGATCCCAGGACCCTGAGATCACGACCTGAGCTGAAGGCAGCGGCTTAACCCACTATTTGAAATTCTTGATGTGCTAATTCTTCTACTTGTTCATTTGCTTACTCTCCACCATGGTGGTTTCTTTCCTGATATAGTTGAACATTTAACTGGAAGTTTATCTTCAGTAGGGGTTGTACTTTTTCTAGTGAGCATTCCTTGGGCTCTAGTTAGTGAAAGTCTTTACAGAGAAGTTTTAGATCAGCTTTGGCTGTGCCCATGTTTTAATTGCCTTCTACCAATCTTACTTCATTATCTCAGGTTAGGACTTCTGTCTTAAGTTCACAGTATCAGTTTTCATCCTCTACCCATAGATGGCACAGGGTTTAGGGTTGGAGCCTCAAGTAATTTGTTCTCCATCAAAGACTTGGAAAGAGGCAAACTTTCTTTAAAATTCCCTTTTAAATAATGGGGCAGTTCTTCAAGGCTTCAGGCTTTTGGTGATATTTGCAATAGAGTTCTCACTCTCACATTCTGGAAGCAGAAACCTCATCTTAGTCCGCATGAGGACCCATAAACTCATTAGGAACTATGCCTTCATAGGTTATTCAACACCTGTTTGATTTTTTTTTAATTGAAGTAAAATTGATTTATAATTAGTTTTAGGTGTACCAAATTTGGCATTTGCCTATACTGCAAAGTGATCACCAGAATTAGTTACTCTCTGTCACCATACAGTTGCCCTGACACCCTTTTTGCCCACCTCCCAACCCCCTTCCTGTCTGACAACCATCAGTCATTTTTCTTTTCAATATTGGTATTTGGTGTTTCCCTTTTCATCCTTTTAAAAAAAATTATGTATTTGTTTATTTGACACAGAGAGAGAGAGAGAGAGAGATAACAAGTAGGCAGAGAGGCAGGCAGAGAGAGAAGGAGAAGGAGGTTCCCCGCTGAGCATAAAGCCCGATGTGGGCCTCAATCCCAAGACCCTTAGATCATGATCTGAGCTGAAGGCAGAGGCTCACCCCATGGAGCCACCCAGGCACCCCTCTTTCATTCTTACAAGTTTGATTATGTTATTAAAATTTTTATTTTGTGATATTTTATCCAGAATTTCTGTATGTTTCTAGCAGGAAGGGGCCCCATTTGTGTGAGTACAGACCACAACTTTTTGAAGGTTCTGTTATTATTATTATTATTATTATTATTATTATTATTATTATTTTCATTTGCTTAATCCTGGGCTGTGGAGGCATGAGGAGATGTTCATCATGCCTAGCAGTGCCAAAAGAATCTGAAAAATGTGGTAATCTGTTATAAACTGAACATGTGAATAGTGAAGTACATGGAGAGTCTTTTGTTTTTATATAAAAGCTTTATGGAGATATAATTCACACATCATACCATTTGATGGTATGGTATTCAATCCATTTGAAACGTACAATTTAGAGGCCACTATATTCCCAGAATTATACAGCCATTGTCACAATCATAGAACATTTTCATCACCCACAAAAGAAACCACATATCCATTGTAATCACTCCCCATTTTCTCCCAGTCCCCTTAGCCCAAGTGGCCACTAATCTAATTTCTGCCTCTACATATTTGTCTATTCTGGACATTTCATATATATGAAATCACAGAATATGTGGTCTTGTGTGACTGGCTTCTTCCACATAGAATGTTTTTAATGCTTACCCATGTTGTAGCATATATCAATACTTCATTTTTGTGGCCTTATAATATGCCATTGTATGGCTATGCCACATTTTATTTATTTATTTCTCAGTTGAAATACATATTGTTTCAATATGTGTCTATTATCAATGGTGCTGCTCTGAACACTGTGTGCAAGTTTTTGTGTGGACATATATTTTCACTTCTCTTGAGAATGTATCTAGTGTGGAATTGCTGGGTCATATAGTAACTCTATGCTTGACCATTTGAGAAACTGACAGACTGTTTTCCAAAATGGTTGCACCATTTTACATTTTTATCACCACTATCTGAGGGTTCCAACTTCTCCACATCTTGATGAGTACTTATTATTAACTATCTTTTTTATTATAGACATTCTGGTGGGTGTGGAGTGGTATCTCATTATGATTTTGATTTTCATTTCCTTGATAGTGATGTTGAACATCTTTTTATGTTTATTGGTCATCTGTTCATCTTCTTTGGAGACATGTCTATTTAAACTGTTTGACCATTTTTAGAGGCTTGTCTTTTTATTATTGAGTTGTAAGAGTTTTGTGTTTTTTTGCATATTCAAGATTTGTCTCTTATCCGATAAATTATTTGCAAACATTTCTTCCATTCCAAGGGTTGGAGAAAATTAAAAAAAATTTTTTTTATTATAAACATAAATGTATTATTAGCCCCAGGGGTACAGGTCTGTGAATTGCCAGGTTTACACACTTCACAGCACTCACCATAGCACATACCTTCCCCATGTCCACAACCCCACCCCCCTCTCCCTCTCCCTCTCCCCCATGAAACCCTCAGTTTGTTTTGTGAGATTAAGAGTCTCTTATGATTTGTCTCCCTCTTGATTCCATCTTGTTTCATTTAGGAGAATTTTATTTTAATTGAAAGTGAGTTACAGAGAAAAGTCATTTGCGAGCTAAATAGAAGTAAATATAATACGATTTTAGAAAAACATAAAGCCTCCTATTCATATACTTAAGGCAGAGTAGGAAAACATGATGTTTCAATAAGTAAGGCATGTAGAGTACAGTGCAATTTATAATAGACCCAGTAGTGAAGATAGATGGCGTGGGCGGAGGAGAAAAGAGGTAGAGAGACATGGCATCACTGTGTAACACTGGGTAGAAGCTGGGATACCTAGGCAAAGGCAAGGCTGCAAAAAAGTGGTAAGAATCAAGGAGTTCCTTGGCTTCAATGTTGGAGAGTTGGGATGCCTGGGTGTTTCAGTCAGTTAAGTGTCTACCTTCAGCTCAGGTCATGATCTCCAGGTCCTGGGATTCAGCCCCACATCAGGCTCCCTGCTCAGTGGGGAGTCTGCTTTTCCCTCTGCCCCTCACCCTGCTCATGCTCTCTTTCTCTTTTTCTTTTTCTCTCTCTTTAAATAAATAAATAAACATCTTTTAAAAAAAGAAAAACAATGTTGGAGAGGCAAGGGTCTGGCTCAAGGAGGCCATCTACAGGGGATGTAATCAAAGAAGAAAGGCATGTGAGGAGGTTCTGAGGGAAGTATAGTGGTGAGTTATTCAGAAAATTAACCAATGACCTCCCCTACTCTCTGGAACATTCTGTTGCCTCCTTGGCTCTTCTTCCCATCCAAATAATCAGGTCTTTGGTATTTATAACTCAGGGAAGGGAGGCTTCAGGGAATTTCTCTTTCTTCTTGAAAAAGAGAGAAATGAGGTATTTCTTCTTGGCTTTTGAGTGTCAGAAGTCTAGCCTCTTAGGTTGATAAGGATAGAATATCTTAGAAGGTAAGAGCTTGGTTCTGGAACTCCTAGAGTATAAATGGACCCCCCCTACGCTGCAACAGTCAGAAGGAAGCAAAGAGAATTAATATATTGATGAACCTTGGAGAAGGGTTTCTCTATTCTACTCTCTGTGCTGAGCCAGGGATGGCAGCAGCAAACCACCATAGGCTTATGTAGTTTGAAAACCAATACAACCCATGCTCCAGCTCCTGGTTAGAGCGTAGAGCCATAAGACCCCAGTACATACTTAGCTAAGTGATATGTCTGGGCAGGTACGGGGCCTTGGAGTGTTAAAAAAAACTTTACCATGTTTCTTAAGCACTAAAGCAGGAATTACTGTATGAGGTGTCCAGATGAATAGGACTTTAAATAGTGTCCCAATTTCCTACAATCTAGTGTAGTAGAAAAGCAACATAATGATTTCTAAGATCCCAAGGGCAACAAGGAGGTAAGGAAGGAAACCCTTTTGGGAATTAGGCTCAAATAGGCTAAGACCTACTTAGACTAGCAATAAAGGATTTTATGGTTTCTGAACAGAACACGAATATTATAAGCTTAGACAATTAAATAAAAACAACTAAGAAGTGGTGATGGTAGGCAGAAATACCTTTCTCTTTTTATAGCAAGTAGTCAACACTGTTGCTAAAACTTGATTTCAGTCTCTTAATGCTTTTCATGATCTCTTTTCTTAAATTTAGTCATCTGTGTTCACTGCTGTATCTTAACATCCAGAACAGTCTGGCCCAATAAATTCTTGTTGAATGAATGAATCTATACAATTCCTACTTCTTATAACTTTCATCCACCTTTTGGTTTGTTTTTAAGTGAATGTCACTTGTTTTATTCCTTGAGAAGTAGAGTCTGAGATCAAGTTTACTGTGTTTAATGTTGAGAGCCTCTAGGATTAACCTGTGTAAGGAAGACTGAAGATGCAGATTTGGACAGAGGTGGAGTTTGAGCTGCAGCATTGATCCAAAGACAGTTTCCCCCAGAGATTCTGAAGTGAGGAGAAGTTACCCCACATTGGGCCAAGACAGCCAGCAGCCAAACTTTCATATTCACTCACTCACTGAGTGGGGCTGTCATGGGAAGGAGTGTGGTCATGGAGCAGGTGATCCTCTGCAATGAGGCAATTAAGAAGGGGCCAAGGTATAAAAGTTGTCTGGCTTGACCACTCCCAATACAATGGCAAGAAGTCCTTCCTGAAGGAGGATCTCAGCAGTGTACTACAATGTGAACTTCATGAGGTAACTTTGTCTTAGAGAAGTTAAATCAGTAGCCCAAGTTCATATACCTTGGATCTGAACTTAGTTTTGTCTGACTCCAGAGCCTATAATCTTAATATTTTTCCTCATTGTGCATATTAATGTAAGCTCATTCCTAAATTTGTGAGGGTGAGGGGTTGGAGTTGGAAGAACTTATTCTTAGGCTCCTGGGTTGATATAAAGTGCAGGTCAAGGTGAAAGACCTTTTGTGGCACTGATCAATCCTTCAAGAAATGCCCAGTGCTCTGCTTAGCTAGGAACCTGTAGTAGCAGTGCTTTGTATTGAATGATACAATTAACTGGTAAAATTGCTACCCACTGAACTTTCCACCAGAGAGATGTTCTCTAAAATGTTACACAGAGAAAACTGATTAAATTCAGCTTGAATTGTAGAGTATATTAAAGGAGTTCAAATTTTAGCAAAATATTCACCAGATCAGTAGTTTTCAGAGTGGTCCCCAACTAACAGTATTACTACCACCTGGGTACTTGTAATAATTAAAATTCTCTGGCTCACCTGAATCAGAAATGGTGGTGGTAGGGTCCAGGTGATTCTCATGCATACTAGAATTAGTTTGAGAACTACTGAACTAAATGATAATGATAATTGGGAAAACAAACTGGGTTTATGATTAGTAAATAAACTGTGTATGAATGATACCTTTGAAAATTGTTCAAATATTTATTTTGTTCACAGTAATTTCTTGGCATATTTGACTTCAGCCCTTCCATATCATCACAACTTCCTAATTAGTGAGGTCTGAATTAACGAAAGTTAAAGATTACCTCGTTGGGGGCTGAGGTCTAGGCAAGCTGTAGTGCAGCTCTACAGAGTTACCATTAATAACGGCTTTGGTATTTACCCTTCTCTAGTTGAGGATTGAGTATATCAAGTATTCAAAACCACTCGTATAATGAAAGTGTTGTTAAGCAAGCCTTCTTAAAATTTTTTTGTTAAATATTATAAAGCTGGTATCCAAATTTGGACAATCAATGGGAAATCTAGAGAAATTACTCAGTATCTCTGTTGGAAAATCAATAGCTGTCATTTAAATGTTGGTGACTTTAACTTCTACACTAGAGTATTAAAGTTAATGTCTTACACTTGTCCCCTTCATGATGAAATGTGTTTACAGGAAGTGAGTTTAAATTGATTGCATGTCATAATAACAATGGCTCCCTTTTAGTTTCATTTATTTTAAGAAGCACTGATCACTTGACTGTCGGCATCCCACTCTGTTAGGCATTTAGGAAGGTGAAGGTATGGTTCTTGACCTCTATCACTTAGATGCTATGTGAGGACATAAGATAGACATGCATGTACTAGCTGAGGAAAAAGTCTGAGTGAATGTTGCAGATTGTTTGGTAAGAGACTTTGGTAAAGAGGGATAAGACTTGTTGAGAGACGTATCTGTGGAATAGGTGGAATTTGAGCTAGACCTTGAAGCTAGAGATTATTTGAATATGCAAAGAAGAGAGGAAATATGTTTCGTCAGGGAGTGTGGTATACAGACAAAGAGTATAAGGAAAGCTCTGGAAAGAGTGAAGGCACTTCCTCCTCTTGGGGATATGAGGAGGTAGACCTGGCTAGCATGGAGATTGGACTAAAATGAAGAAAGTTGTGTAAGTAGGGTGGCCAGCTCTGAAGGCCAAGATGCAATGTTAGGTTTTTTACTAGCACTTTCCTGAGAATCATTGGAGGTTCTGGAGTATTGAATTTAGAAGGGTCTGCTGGGGCATTTCACTACATTCTTAATCTGTCCCTGCTATACATTTGAATAATATATTTAGAGTGCTGACACTGAATCAACAAGGGAAGGATAAATGGGTTTTGATTTCCTTTTTTTTTAATTTATTTTCAGCATAACAGTATTCATTATTTTTTTCAGCATAACAGTATTCATTATTTTTGCACCACACCCAGTGCTCCATGCAATCCGTGCCCTCTATAATACCCACCACCTGGTACCCCAACCTCACACTCCCCGCTCCTTCAAAACCCTCATTGTTTTTCAGAGCCCATAGTCTCTCATGGTTCACCTCCCCTTCCAATTTCCCCCAACTCCCTCTCTTCTCTAACTCCCCATGTCTTCCATGCTATTTGTTATGCTCCACAAATAAGTGAAACCATATAATAGTTGACTCTCTCTGCTTGACTTCTTTCACTCAGCATAATCTTTTCCAGTCCCATCCATGTTGCTACAAAAGTTGGGTATTCATCCTTTCTGATGGAGGCATAATACTCCATCATGTATATGGACCACATCTTCCTTATCCATTCGTCCGTTAAAGGGCATTGTGCTTCTTTCCACAGTTGGGCGACCGTGGCCATTGTTGCTATAAACATTGGGGTACAGATGGCCCTTCTTTTCGTGACATCTGTATCTTTGGGGTAAATACCCAGCAGTGCAATGGCAGGGTCATAGGGAAGTTCTATTTTTAATTTCTTAAGGAATCTCCACCCTGTTCTCCAAAGAGGCTGCACCAACTTGCATTCCCACCAACAGTGTAAGAGGGTTCCCCTTTCTCCACATCCCCTCCAACACATGTTGTTTCCTGTCTTGTTAATATAATTGTCATTTTGAACTCTAGTTCTGATCCCTTTCTAATGTCCATATTGATTAGGGTTCTAGCAGTCAGTACTGCCTCTTATTCCTTTTTTTTGGTTTTGAGGTGAGTTTTCCACCTTGTCATTTCATCCAGAGAAGAATAGACAAGTGAGAGAACAAAATGCTAAAAGGATAATAACAACCCCAGAAAAAATATACACTAAGCCAATCAGAAGAGACCCAAAACCAGGGGGAGAAGAAAGGAAAAAAAATTATTATTAGGATGGTGAATAGAACGTAGCCACAAACTTGATTTTGGGTATATTTTGGTCTGTTAGGAGAAACTGCCTCCCAAAATTTTAGAGAAAGAAAAAAATGTGTGTGTGTATGTGTGTGTGTATAAACACAATGAAAGGTTAGAATATGACTGTAAAGATGAAAATTAAAAAGATTTTAAAAGAGGAATTGATAAGATAAGCAGTTGGTTGAAAAAAGAAAAAAAGAGAATGTGATCAGGCTGGAGACTAGAGCAAAGGCATATGCTAGATTTAGGGTATATTTTGGTCTTTTAGAAGACACTGTAACCCCAATTTTTAAAGAAATAAAAAAATTATACAAAAAATAAGATTAAATACAAAGAAGAGGTAGAATATGATTATAAGAGTTAAAATTATAAAAGGTTTTTAAAAAGGTATTGAGGGGTGCCTGGGTGGCTCAGTGGGTTAAAGCCTCTGCCTTCAGCTCAGGTAATGATCCCAGGGTCCTGGGATCAAGCCCCACATTGAGCTCTCTGCTTGGCAGGGAGGCTGCTTCTCCCTCTCTCTCTGCCTGTCTCTCTGCCTACTTGTGATCTCTGTCTGTGAAATAAATAAATAAAATCTTTAAAAAAAAAAAAGTATAGATTCTGTGCCTCTTTGGTTAGGTTTATTCCTAGGTATCTTATGGTTTTGGGTGCAATTGTAAATGGGATTGACTCCTTAATTTCTCTTTCTTCGTCTTGCTGTTGGTGTAGAGAAATACAACATGAATGGATCAAGAAGATGTGGTATATATACACAATGGAATACTATGCAGCCATCAAAAGAAATGAAATCTTGCCATTTGCGACAACATGGATGGAACTAGAGCGTATCATGCTTAGCGAAATAAGTCAAGCAGAGAAAGACAACTATCATATGATCTCCCTGATATGAGGAAGTGGTGATGCAACATGGGGGCTTAAGTGGGTAGGAGAAGAATCAATGAAACAAGATGGGATTGGGAGGGAGACAAACCATAAGTGACTCTTAATCTCACAAAACAAACTGAGGGTTGCTGGGGGGAGGGGGGTTTGGGAGAAGGGGGTGGGATTATGGACACTGGGGAGGGTATGTGCTTTGGTGAGTGTTGTGAAGTGTGTAAACCTGGTGATTCACAGACCTGTACCCCTGGGGATAAAAATATATGTTTATAAAAAATAAAAAATTAAAAAAAAATTATAAAAAAAAACACCTCTTTCAGAACTTAAAAAATTAAAAAAAAATAAAAGCATTAGGAAGAAAAAATAGTTGAAATATGTTTAAATAGGAAAGAGGAAAAAAAATTTAAAAATAGAAAAAATAACAAATTTTAAAAATTTAACTTTGAAAGACAAAAGAATCATGGGGAAAAATTCCCATAAATTCTGTATGTATTTTCCCCTAGCACTGTTGTTTTGCAGTTCTCATTGATCAGTAAACTTGGTCTTGGTTGGATGGGCTTGATGATCTTTGGGGGAAGGGCCTCTTGCAGTGATTCTCAAATGTCTTTTCCCAATGTGGAATTGTACCACACTTGCCAGCGGCCAGGCTAAGTAATCTACTTGGTTCTGCTCTCAGTATCTTTTGTTCCCTGAAAGCTTTCCATATAGCTTTGGAGGATGGGAATGAGGATAGTTGCCTCCCAATCTCCAGCCCCACAGGAGTGGAGAGCTTGGAGCATTCCCCCCTTCAGGGCCTTCTCAGAGAAAAGCAGTCAATCATGCCTCTCTCCCTAGTCTCCAGCTGCACTCCAAGCTCATCCAGCCTGTGACTGAGCATTTCTTTCTCTGGCTCGCAGCCCTGTTCGGACCCTCCAAACCCAGCAGATTCCTGTAGCAAGCTCCTGTGCTGCTCCTCCTGGTGGAGAAGGTGGGGGGGGTGTATCCTAGGATCTGCCACTTGTGGGGTCCCTGCTTGAAGATCAATGGCCACACTTTGTTTTGGATCATGGTTTATGGTAAACCTGAGCTGAGAGTGCACTCCTCACACCTGTCTCTGTAGCTGGCTTCCCTGCAAGTACCGTTCCCTGCTGGTTCCCTTCCAATACCTGGGAGCTCTGCCACACTCAAATACCCCTGGTCTTTCTGTGACCCCATGGGTCCTGAGACCACACTGTCCCAGTGAGAGCTCCACCCTGGCTTAGCCTCTGGAGCCACATCCCTCAGTGGAGCAGACTTCTAAAATTTCTAATTTTGTGTTCTGCTGCTCCGCTGCTTGCCGGGAGCTGGCCCTTCTCCCCATGCAGTCTATATTCCCATATATTGCCTTGGATTCACTTCTCTGCACATCCTACCTTCCAGAAAGTTGTTGCTTTTCTGTTCATAGAATTGCTGCTATTCTTCTCTTCAATCTCCTGTTGAATTTGTAGGTGTTCACAGTGGTTTGATAACTATTTAGCTGAATACCTGGGACCAGATGAAATTTAGGTCTCCTACTCCTCTACCATCTTGCCCCTTCGCCAACAACAGTTGGTTTTATGAAAAGATAAGATTTTGAAATTTTTTGTTCCTTATTTCTGCTCTAATATTTATTTCCTTCCTCTGCTACCTTTGGGCTCAGTTTTTCTTGTTTCTAGTTCATTATGGTGTAGAGTTAGGTTGTTTGAGTTATATCTTATTTATTAATGTAGGCATTTGCTGTTGTGAGCTTCCCTCTGAGAACTGCTTTGCTATATCCCATAAGTTCTAGTGTTTTGTGTTTCCATTTTCATTTGTCCCAAGATATTTTTAATTTCTTCTTTGACCCATTGGTTGTTCAGGAGAGTATTTAATCTCCATTCATTCATGAACTTTCCAGTTTCCCTCCTTTTACTGATGTCTAGTTTCATACCATTATGGGCAGAGAAGATACTAGGTATGTTATCAGGCTTTCTGAATTTGCTAACATATAGTCTATCCTAGAAAATGTTCCATGTGCATTTGAGAAGAATGTGTATTCTGGTGTTGTCAGATAGAATGTTCTCCATAGGTCTGTTAGCTCCATTAGGTTTATAGTGTTATTCAGATCTGCCATTTCCTTATTGATTTTCTGTCTGGATGATCTATCTGTTGACAGTAGGTGCTAAGGTACCCAACTAGTATTGTAATGCTGTTCATTTCTCCTTTTATTTCCATTACTTTTACTTTATATATTTATGTGTTCTGATGTTGGGTGCAAATATTCACAGTTGTTACATTTTATAGATAGATTAACCCCTTTATCATTGTATAATGACCCTATTTGCCTCTTTTTACCATTTTAGCTTAACACCTATTTTGTCTGCTAGAACTAGAGCTATACTTGGGTTTTGTTTGGTTGGCTACCTTTATTTGAAATATCTTTTTACATCTCTTCACCCAGTCTATGTGTGTCTTTTAGGCAGCATATCATTGGATTTTGTGGGGTTTTTTGGGTGCTTTCAGCCATTTTGTGTGTTTTAGGGACCTGAATCAGGCAGATCTACATCCAAGTTCCCTGGTCATGGCCATGCACATAAAGCAACTGGCTGGGACTACTTCTTTGGCATTAGAGCTAAGAACTCAGCTTTCCAAGATCTGACTATTGGTTGTTGCAAGCACTTTCTCTCCTCTCCGTCATAATCAGAATCCCAGTGGCCAAGTCCTGCAGAGTTTCCTGTAACTTCTGTGGGGGACAATTAGAAGGGGCACTGCTAAAAAGTGACCCATAATGCTGGAGGTGCTGAATGTCCACACAGCACTCTTCATCTTCCCTGGAGGAATTGAGGCTCAGGAAAGACCTTGGCATAGCACTGTATCAGCCTGGAGGAGGGGCAATGCCGTCAGCCTGTAGCTGTTCCTCTTGCTCTTCTAATGTGGTCTTTTTTGGTCTCCATTGTACGGGGGTGCTTCAGCATCACTCCTGCATTCTAAATTTTCTCAGTGGCCTTATCCATGAATAGTTGTTAGGTTCCTGACTTTGCTCTTCCTCACAAAATGGAAACTATGTCTCTGTCTTGGTGATGTTACTCCTTACTCTTGATTTCTTATAAACTATCAGAAATTCTCTTCTATCACCTTCTTTGCCTTTCTCCCCACAACAAACCTAAAAACACCTTAAGATATTCACCACATTTTCCTTGTACCCCAAATGGGGAAGGTGAATAAGTATAGTCACTGCATTTGTAGAAAGAAAGAGAAGAAGAGTGGGCAAGCAGAATGGTGGGAGGAAAGAGGAAAGGAGGAAGAGGGTATAAGAGGAAGAAAGGAAGAAAAGAATTGTTTGCCAGAAACGTATCAGGAATTGTGATTGTCTGAAGCACTTGGAATAGCAAAGGCAGAATTCCACAGGCAGAAAAAAAATTCTGGCTATAGAGCTGTCTTAAGTTCATTTATGCTCAGACCAGTAGAAAGTGGTACTTAAATGTTTTACTTCTTGGTCCTGACAAGTGTGTTTGGTAGTCTTCTACCTAGCTTTGAATGTTCATGGCCCATTCCAAACCCAAAGAAGGACTTGCAATTCTTTCTTTTTCCCTTGCTGCTCTCCCTGCCTCAAGGATTTATTGGGCCATGATGTTTGGAGCTTGGAGAGGCATAGCAAACAGAAGTTACAAGCTAAGTCGGTAAAGCGAGTTTTGTTTTGTTGGAATGTCTCTTTGCATTTCATCTCTTAAGACTTTCCCAGGGGCTGCTGTGAAGTATTTCACAGACTTCTTAGCCAAAGTTTGAAAAGAAAACTCTTTCAATGGCCTTTTGTCTTCAGTGTCCATAAAGTACTTCTCTATAGTTTAGGCCCTGGTGGGGTTAGAATTTCCTATGAACATCAGGTCATGGAAAAACAAAACTAAGAAATGGTTGAAGTTCTGGCCTGCCCAAAGCCTCTCTGACTGCCTGCTTCTATAAAAGCTAAGAAAACATCTATGGTCTTTGGGAATCAATCAGCTTAAGAGAGCACACATCTGAACGAGGACAGTGTTTGTTAGACATGGTAATGGGAGCACTCTCATCTCCCTGACATAGACAAGATGATAACATAGTTCAAGGGCAAGTTCTGCTATCTCTAGAAAAAGAGTTACCACAACAGGCATGCTTAGAAACTTTTTTTTCTCCCCGGATAGAATGGCTTCTTCCTATGAGTAGCAGACCATACTAGTAAGCAAGGTAATCAAAACAGCATTAATTATCATTGGCTATATTTCATATTTCTTCAACAAAGTATGTCAATGTCATTTTCCATATTCTTCTATGAAATTTCTAATTAGGTGGCTTTGTACTCTGAAAAGGTAGTACAGAAACAAGATGGAAAAAATGGATTTAGAAAAAATAGTCTATCTGAAGGGTGAAGTGATTTCTCAGGAGTATGTGGGAGTAATAAACATTTCTTTAAAGATCCCACTCTGATTTCTCTTGTTCTATGAGAAAAAAAATACAACAGAATTTCAGAAGACCCAACTGAAAATATTCCATGTGCATAAATTTATTTTAAATTTTATTGCATCACATTATACAAGCATTAAACATGGCTTCATGTTGATGACTATTTAAATGTGAAAATTTTCATTCATGTCAGTACCCTTTGGCTATTTACAAGTAAGGAATTTCTATGTACTTTATATATCTCTGTATTTGTATGTACATATGTAAGAATACATGACTATACATATGTACACAGAGAAATACATCTATGGCCATACACATAGCTATAGATATGTCATATATAATAATCTCCTCAGAAAGATCTGAAATTAAAAAAAAAAAAAAAAGAAAAAGTTGTAAACAGGGTCTTGTCTCTATTGTTTGGTGACATGGAATTAGGACCATATGATGACATTCTAAGAATGTGTGTCCAGGTGTTTGAATACCCTTATTAGCCCAGTGTCTGTAAAATTCACATGGGGTAGAATGCAAAAAAGGTAGCAAACAGGCTGAAAAACAGGCCCAGTATACAAGTTCCCCTTGGTTTTAAAAACTTGAGAATGTAACTGCCCATGACGTGCATGCTTGCTTGGTCAAGAATGGTCTATGGATAGATAGCAATTGTGTGCTGCAATGTGATTTCACAGCAGCATGATTTTCCAGTAGTCCTTTAGGGTGCTGACCCCCTGCTGCTGCCAATGTCTGCAACATGCACTGCGGCTGCGTTTTAGTCATTCACTTGAATGTGCTTTTGCACGGCTGGGAGAAGTAAACAGAATTCAGGTCCTTGGTTTGGAAATAAACTATTACCTAGAAAGAGAAAAGAAGGCATTAAAACCCTATGTACACGTGATGGCTTAAGAACACAGTGTGTAATGGTTGTTTTGTACTGACTATGCATCAAAAGAATTTAAAGAATTTGTAACCCCAAATCGAGTCAGGTATGGTACAAACATTATTATGTCTGCTTTACAGATGAACAGACTGAGTCAGAAAGGCAGTCTGAAGCAAAGTGACATCCTGCCAACTGTTGTAGGCATAGAGTCAGACGGATAAACACTATGCTTTCAAGCAAAAATTAGAAATGGCCTCTGGGGAGAGAGCAGCCCATTGTGATGAGGCTAGAAGAAGCTCCCAGTTGGTTACCAGCCCTACAGACCAGTGCAGCCCCTGGGTGTAGGTAATGTCATTGCTTCACCCTGGTCTCTAGCCACTGGAGCTCCTAGGAGCAATGTTCTTCACTAATGTCTGCCTCCTACCCCCAAACAAAGCCATCTGGATAGTCAGTCTTTCTCCTCTGACAGCTGACCAGAGCCACAGAAGAGGTGATCTGAATGAGTATCAGGACCAGGGGCTTGGAACAAATTCTAGGATTCAGAATATTAAAGCTGGATAGGCTCTTAAAGTATTGTTCAGTCCAACTACTTTACTTTTACAAATGTGGTGAAATCGAATCCACATGAATATTCCCTTCCAGGTCCTACAGATAGAGAATGGAAAAACCAGATCTAGAATCTGAAAGACTACAACAAAATGTTTAACTATACAAATCCCCTACAGTATTCTATAGCACTTTATTGCTTAATATGTGTCTCACATACATTGCCTTATTTGAACTGCGTATCAGCTCTGCCAAAGAAGAAGTCTTAGAAAAATTAAGCAATTTTTCCCAAATCACAGAACCAAATGGCAAATTTGGGAAATGGCAAAATTATTATGTTGCAAAAAATGTCTTGATTTTAAGTGAAACCTACTTTGGAATTGTGAAAGGCCTACTTTGGAATTGAGGGTTAGAGCATTGTTCAATATCTATATACCACTATAATACCTGTGTCCAGGATTTGGGTGATTTCCTCCAAGTCTACCTTCATATCCAACTCATAATAGCCTTCTGGACTTCTTAACACAGATCTGGTGTGACACAAATTCACTAACATCTCTGCAGATATCTGCTACATCTTAACCAATACAAAAAGTGAAAAACATAATTTTTCCCCCACGTATACCTCATTTTTCTTTTGGAGGTCAAATTTTGAACAATGATTTCAAAGTTAGTCTTCAAACGAGTGGAGACAGAGGAATGATGGGTGAGGAAGGCAAAAGAAATGCTATTGTATTAGATGCCAGAATACCAAAAGAGAGAGCTCATCTATCATTTCATCACTGAAGAAACAGAAGCCCAGAGGTTAGCTAACTAGCCCAAGGACACACAGCTAATAGAATTGTCAGAAAGAAGGTTTCAGAAAAACTTTCTGATAAGATATGTGGGAACATTATGAAACTTTCTTACAATGTTTTCAGCTTTAATCCACCTAACCTTTATCAACTTAATTATGTTCAAAGGGTGCCTTGTACCTAACACTATGCTAACTAGTTGAAAGAATAAAATTACCATCCATAAGGACTTTCCTAAAGATGCTTAAAGTTGGGCTGGAGAAGCCTGATAACTATTTGAAAATCATAAATTAATAATACAGATCCATATATGTGTCAATACATGTAACACTGATGAAATAACCAGGGAAGTTTATAAGAAGTGAGACTCAGTGAGCTGATGAGTCTGGGGAAAACTTAGAGGGTATGGTGTGACATGGACCAGCCTGGTAGGAAACAATAAATGGGTGATGAAGGGAAGGCCATCTTGGGTCAGATAAAAAGGTGACTTTCCATCCCCAAGGCAACATGTCTCTTCTTTCTGTTTAAAGAGAATCTCCAGACTAGAGTGGAAGGGTGAGAGGGAGGTTTATTTCAGGAACACTGAGGCCAACTCCTAAAGACCTTGATTGCCAGACCAAGAGTGGCATGGAGGTAGAGAAGAGTTGCAGGAATTATGTGCAAAGGGAAGATAAAATTAAATTGTGCAATTTAGAAACAGGCTGGTTTGGGAAACTTCTAAGGAGTTTGATTTCTATCAGTAGGACATGACAAGCTTTGACTCAGGAAGTTTAAAGCACCTCCTTCAGCCCAAGGAGAGGTTTTAGACCATGAGCACACTTCTCACCTACCCGGTCATGGCCACTCATTGTGGTGTGCTTTTCCATTTTTCTTCCTCTCCTTTCGTTCCTTTTGGAGACGTTCCAGTTCTGCTTCATACATCATCTCCTGAATCAAGTACTTCTCTCTTCTCATTCGATCCCTTAGATCTTTCGGGAGGTCTGGGATCAGATATGAAATGAGGTGCTTTATACAGAACACGAGGTGCTAAAAACATAAAGGAGAATACAATAAGTTAGCTCTGTTTACCATCCTTAGCTGGAAAGAGCTCTGGAACTTGGTGCAAGAACTCCTCTCACTCCAGGGATGTGGAGCTTCTTGAATGTCTGGAGAGTGGAAGGAGGCCAGGGGAAGTATGTGAGGAAAGATGATCACAGGGACAGGTGAGGACTAAACTTGGTCTGATGACAATTCACAGGGAATGAGAAAAGCAATCAGGAAAGAATGCAGACAAGGAGTGGTCAGAGAATGTAAAGGTGAGCCAGAAGTACCTACACCATGGAGTCAGGAAACCCGGGGTTGAATCCTGGCTCTGTAGCTTTTATTACTGAAGAGGTGTCTACTTACCTGGGAATAAGTCACTCTGAGCTTCAATTTGCTTGTGCATAAAATGGGCATTATGGGGGAAGATTATAAGAAAACATTTCAAAATGCTTTGCAGATTGCCAAATTTGCTTTGTAAATTTTGATTACGAAAATGACCAGTAGGCCTAAAGGAAGTGATCATTCCAGGAAGAAACTTTTTTTCTGGTAAACTGCCACAAATTCTTTACCTGACTTACGTAAAGCTGAAACTCTAGAAACACTGTCATTTCTGTTTGTCTATATGATGACCAGTAAAGCACTAGATGATAATTTAATACTCTCATTATTCTAGAGTATTAAATAACTGAATTCCCAGGGAAGAACAGCTTATCTTTTCTTGGTTACCTGGAATGAAGGAAAAAATGATGGAAGAAGAGGTACAGGAAATGTCCAGTCCAAGCCAAGAAGTTGTCCTGGTTTGCATTAATCTGACTTTAACATATGTGACAGGAGGTGGAATTTCCATATATAAGTACAGTCACAGAAATGCAAATGATTTCTAGTAGCAATTTTCTTAAAGACTAAAAATAGATGATGTATTTTTACTGATATATAATATATGTAATTGCTAGGTAGATTAAAAGTCAGTTTTGAGTCTAAGATAATACTTGTGTCCTGAGTGTGAGTAATGTTGTGATGAACACAACAGAGGCTACCACTTATACAAGAGCCAGTTCAATGTTTTCCAAACTATAGTCCTTGAACATCTACGTAAGAAAGAATCACCTCGGAGGGCTTGTGAAAAGCAAATTACAGACATGATGTATCTGACTCTCCAGAAGTAGTGATGGAAAAAGCTGCAGTTTTCCTAAAGATGAAGAACAATGGCCCTAGAACATTAGGACTGATGATTTGTGACCTACCCATAAACAATCAAGAATAGACTTTCAGTTGTTTCTTGGACAACTCAAGGGGAAGAAAAAGACTTTTTCTTTTTTAAGAATTTTTACTAATTTATTTGACAGACAGAGATCACAAGTAGGCAGAAGGGCAGGCAGAGAGAGAGGAAGGGAAGCAGGCTCCCTGCTGAGCAGAGAGCCTGATGTGGAGCTCGATCCCAGGACCCTGAGATCATGACCTGAGCTGAAGGCAGAAGCCTTAACCCACTGAGCCACATAGGCGCCCCAGAAAAAGACTTTTTAAAGAGGCTATATAAAATCACTGTAATACTTCTGGACATACATAATTCCATTGAAAGTTCTCACATTTACATTTATGCATTACTCTTAGTTACTTAATTATGGCAAAGGAATACGTTAAAAGAACATACCTCAAACACAATGATAAAAGCCAATCGAGCTGCTAGGACATGCCAAAACTGCAGTGTGTAGCCATAGGGCACCAGTGAATGAGGAGGGTCACGGTAGTCTCGGTATCTATAAATATACAGGAGAATGAATGTTATATTCCGAACTTATTTTCCTGACTCCCAAATCTCCTCAATTCCCACTATGTAGCTCTCATTCATCATAGATAGTTCAAAAAGTTTCTCTATCCCAGACTGTCTATCTCTATCCCTATCTGTCACTTGTCCATCTTTTCTTCTTCTGGTAAAAGAATATCTCTTCTCTGGGGAATTATCCATGTGGCTTAGGCAGGGTTCCCCCCTGACCCCTGACCCCAGTTCAAAAGATGAGTCAGACCTGATCAGTGAGAGTGAGAATCCTCACCAGGACTTCTGCTAGAATGAACATTTAGTAAATTATAACAAGTCCACAGGAGGTAAAATCCTGGAGCTGTTGCTGGTTCTCATAGACTGTGTGGAGAGAGCTTGCTTGTGAAGGAAGTCATCTGAACAACACAGAGCTAGCAGAGAGGCACTGTCTTCCTGACACAGCTGGAGGCTTGAGATCCAGCCATTACTAGTGTAGTTATCATCCTGCCAACTTCCCAGTTACCTGAACGAATAAATTTATTTCTAAGTCCATTTATACTAGATTTCTGCCACTTGCCACTGAGGAGGCCTTCCTAATATCTGCTCCAACTATAACTTTTGGGTCAGCATCAAATCCCATAAACATTTGTGAAATACCTGGTTCCTATTAGGAACCAGGCACCTGTCCTAGGAACTTAAATTCATTTGACTCCATTTTATCTTTGCCACTATCATTACTATTATCACAGGTAGGAAAACTGAAAAATGACTCTCAATATTATAGAGTTTTCACATGTCTTAAACCCAGTGTTCTTTTCATTAGCCCCCATTAGAAATGTGGAAAGGGTCACTTATGGTTTGTCTCCCTCCCAAACCATAAGTGACTCTTAATCTCACAAAACAAACTGAGGGTTGCTGGGGGGAGGGGGTTTGGGAGAAGGGGGTGGGATTATGGACATTGGGGAGGGTATGTGCTTTGGTGAGTGCTGTGAAGTGTGTAAACCTGGTGATTCACAGACCTGTACCCCTGGGGATAAAAATATATGTTTATAAAAAATAAAAAATTAAAAAAAAAAAAGAAATGTGGAAAGGTCTGGAGATGCTAATTCTTCTAACAGTTCTGTGTGTAAACATACCAAATTCCCTTCTCTGAGGAAAAGTTATGATTATCCAGGCTCTCAAGTAAGATAGTATCTGACATTAGGATTGGCACTAATTTGTATATGAGGATACAAGACAATTCCGATATGGAGTATCTTTTTTAAAATTATGTATAATTGACATACGATGTTATATTGGTTTTGGGTATAGAACACATTGCTTTGACAAAATTTAAACATTAGTATTCCTCACCATAAGTATAGCCTCCATCTGTTATCATACAACATTATTACATTATTGACTATATTCCTTATACTGTACTTTTCATCCTGGGACTTATTTTATAAGTGGAGGTCTGCAATCTCCATTATCTATGTAGCCTATTCCCCTACCTACCTCCACTCTGACAATCACCACTTTGTTCTCTGTGTTTAAGAGTTCATTTGATTTGTTTTTTTATATTCCACACGTAAGTGAAATCATATAGTATTTGTTTCTCTCTGACTTATTAACTTTGCACAATACTCTCTAGGTCCATCCATATTGTCACAAATGTCAAGATCTCATTCTTTTTAATGGCTGAGTAATATTTCATTGCAAGCATACAAACTACCACTTCTTTGGTAGTTTGGGCAAATACTCAGTAGTAGAATTATTGGATTGTATGGTATTTGTAATGTTTTGAGGAGCCTCCATAATGTCTTCCACAGTGGTTACATCAGTTTACATTCCCACTAATAGTGCACAAGGATTCCCTTCTCTCCACATCCTCGCCAACACTTATTTCTTGTCTCTTTGATACTAGCCATTCTGGCTGGTGTGAGGTGATATCTCTTTGTGGTTTTGATTTGCATTTCCCTGATAGTGATGTTGAGCACCTTTTTATGTGTCTGTTAGCCATCTGTATGTTTTCTTTGGGAAGATGTCTATTCACTCTATTTTTTTAATCTGATAATTTTTTTGGTGTTAAGTTCTTTATATATTTTGGATATAAACCTCTTATCAGATCTATTGCAAATATCTACTCCCATTTACTAGGATACCATTTTTAAAATTTTCTTTTTGTTTTATTGATGATTTCCTTTGATATGCCAAAGCTTTTTATTTCAATGTAGTCCTAGTAGTTTATTTTTGGTGTTCTTTCCCTTGCTTGAGAACACATATCCATAAATATTTTGCTGTGGCTGATGTCCAAGAGATTATTGCCCATGTTTTCTTCTAAGAGTTACATGGTTTCAGGATTTGCATTTAGGTCATTAATCCATTCTGACTTTATTTTTTTAATATGGTTATAAGAAAGTGGTCCAGTTTCATTCTTTTGCATGTAGCTGTCCAGTTTTATAACTGGAGGTTTCCCAATACCATCTGTTTTATAGACTGTCTTTTCTCAGTTGCCTCCTTTTTTCACAGATTAATTGACCATGTAGGTGTGCATTTATTTCTGGGCTGCCTATCCTAGTCCATTGGCCAATATGTCAATTTTTGTCCTATGCAGAGCATCTTTGGAAAGTACCAAGGACTGTAGAAATGAGCTGTAGAAATGGGAAATTATCTTCACAATCATCATCTTAATTATCATTAATGCTTATGGTATATAATGATTATCTATTTTGTCAGTAAAATTATATTTATAGTGCATATCTTCTGAAATTAAGAATTAATCTATTAGTGCCTTCAAGCCATTGGTTCCCTCTATAATGATGATGATTAGGTAATTGTCTAGAACATATTTATTCTAATATATGGTTATATAAATGGTTCCTGTCAAAGGTCTAAACTATTCAGGACTAAAAGTCTGCATAAACTATTCTTTTTTTTTAATTATTTTTTTTAACCTTTTGCAGAGCACAAGAATCAGGAACTGTGCTTTCTTCAATTAAGTTAACAAACGTGATTTCTGTGTTTCTTTAGCTACCTATATTTCAAATGTAGTCTGAGTAAACATTCTAGAAGAAAAATGACTATGCTTTTATTATATTATTATTTATTGTGTTTATAAAAAATTTATAAAAATTGTTTCAACAATTACCCTCATTAACTCCTTAAACTTTTTTTTACATGACAGCATTTTTTTTTTTAAAGAGTTTACCCATTTATGTGACAGAGGGAGAGAGAGAGATCACAAGTAGGCAGAGAGGCAGGCAGAGAGAGAAGGGGGAAGCAGGCTCCCCGCTGAGCAGGGAGCCCGATGTGAGGCTCGATTCCAGGACCCTGGGATCATGACCTGAGCCGAAGGCAGAGGCTTAACCACTGAGCCACCCAGGCGCCCCCACATGACAGCATTTATTAAAACAACATTACTTTTGGAACATACTGCTCCTTTCCTATTAATGCCTCAACACTGCTCTTTTGCCCTTCATTGTGATTGCCCCAGCTCTTTGCTTCTTAGACTTTGTTCAGCTATTCCTTTGAAGAATGTTAGTAAATCTCTTCCTCCCCAGATCCCTCCTAAATTCACTGGGTGGAAAATCATGGTTTTCCCTTGATTGTTTCCAAAGACACAATATGGACATATCATTCTTAAATTTCTGCTATAAATTTGTAGCAAATAAATGAATTCATTTATATCAAATATAAACACTCATTAAATAAAAGTATGAAGACTGAAAAGATTGAAATACTTTTTATGACCCAATGATGACAGAGAGTACCAAACATGACTCTGTTTATCAAATTGTACATATATGCAAGTAATAGTTTGCCGCCCCACCCCATTCTGCTGTTTGGATTTATGTGGTTTCAGTTACCACACCTTCCCTACCACAGTCAGGAGGTAGATGGTCCTCTTTCTGTCTATTGTCATGGTGCCAATAGTAGCCCAATGCTAGGTCACAATGTCTATGTCATTCCCTTTGCTTCATTTCTTCATGTAGGAATTTTATCATCTTATATCATCAAAAGAAAGGTGAGTGAGTACAGTACTAGAAGATATTTTGAGAGAGATACTACATAACTTTTCTTATAGTATTTTGTTATAATTGTTTTATTATTGTTGCTAATTTCTTATTATGCCTAATTTATAAATTAAACTTTATTATGTAAGTATGTATAGGAAAAACATAACATATACAGGGTTTGGTACCACGCACAGATTCAAGCGTCCACTTGGGGTCTTGGACTATATCTCCCACAGATAAGCAAGGACTACTGAAATATGCAAAAAAGAAGAAAACACTTGTTTTTAGGTGGTGATCTTACATTCTAATTGATGGATTTTTAAATATTTTAAAAATTGACATTCTTTTTTTGAAGGTAAAACACATTTTTATTTTGAGTTTTTAACTACAGACTGCATGAAATGTACATTGTCTTTTTTTATTTTGTATTTTTTTAAATTAGTTTTCAGTGTACCAGAATTCATTGTTTATGCACCACACCCAGTGCTCCATGCAATACACACTATTAATATTTAGAAAGCACTTACATTGGTGGCTACAGTGAGATGGCAATATCAGATAATTTCTATACAGAGATCCAGTGGTTGAGAATATGCATCTATTGGCTCAACCAATAGTATACAACCATTTGTGGATCTGTCACAGAGCTCTGCTAATTTGTGCAGAAAGGATGCAATGTGCCTACATTGGTACTTCGTCTTGTTCTCAGAATCTATGAAATTTTTAAGAAGTTTCAGTTTTCAGAAGCAGCAGGTTTCTGGTCTTCCTACTCTCTTAAGTCATTGTATCAAAAAGTCAAGTTTCTCTTTAGAAGACTCCTCACTGCTACCCTAAGACAATTAAATTGCAGTGTGCTAATGAGTTTGGCTGTCATCTGCTTCACTGCCCTCAGTTCTCTCCAGAACTATACATTGGAAAGCACACTGAAACTGTATTTGGGGTCTGCCTCATTTTATGATCTTAGGTAATTCATGAAGTTTCTTTGGACATTGGTTTCCCTAGTAACACAATTATGTTCTCCATCTCACCAGGTGCTAAAATTTTGAACTCTCCCCTCTCTTCTTTGAGTTTGCAGATGAATGCTTCAGGTAGAGCTCTCAGCTGATGTGCCAGCCTACTACTGATCCCACTGGACTTTCCAACGAGGCAGAGGTCTGAGAGGTGCTCAGATGTCTTTGTGCTCGTCTCTGTTTTTGATGTGGTGCTCTTTATTTGCCAAATGTCAAATATTTATTTTGATGCAGTGCTATTTATTTATTTATTTATTTATGCAAAGAAAACACTACCCTGGTGCTGCTGTAGAAACAGACAGAAAGCTAAGTTTCAAAGCTCAGTTAATCAATGTGCTACTTCTCTAATCTTCATTTAATACCTTCAAAGAAACTAAGTGGTCCAGTGGAATTAATGTTTGGAGAGTTTTTTTTTCAAGAAAGTCAGAGTTGTTTTCATAAAGTAACACTTGTAATTTCTTGACTTCAATTTTACCTGTGGAAAAGTCAGGGTGTTCCCACTTAAGTTAGTGCATTCTCTAAAGCAGCTTTTGTTTTTCAGGAAATGGATTATTGGTTTGCAAATATATATATTTTTTCCAGTGACAGGTATAGTTAATCTACTCCCATTTTTATTTATTTTTTTTAAAAGATTTTATTTATTTATCAGA